>NC_052624.1:119497505-119797968 GCF_016161935.1 Mauremys reevesii | reverse complement strand
TGTGTCTGCAAAGCCTTTGCAATGGACACACTTATTATTATTTATTTATTTATTGCCAAACAGATCAGCATTTCCCGACAAAGATCTAAGCTTGCAGAATCCCATACATTGCATACACCAAAGGACAAATGCAAATATTCAGTAAGACACACATTTGTGAACCTGGAGAGCTAACATGCCATGTTAAGAGTTAAAAATATTATTTAGTGAGTGGCCTAATTTTTAGAAGTGCTGATAGCTCAGCAATAACAAGTCACTATGATACATGCTACAATAAAAATGTTGAATGGATTATTTTAGTTTGTATGCCCTTAAAAATGGGGGGGAATATGACAGAAAAACTATGAGTAAAAGTCAAGTAGGATGAAAATTTATTATTGACAGTTTTCAGCAAAACACAACATATTCAACCCTATACTGATTTTCAACAACAGTAGCAGAAAATATTAACTGAAGGTCATATTTATGTAAAAAAGAATCAATGCTAGGTCAATAAAATTCAGCTCTTTCCCACAAACTCCACCCAGTTAATTACATTCTCATTTACCTCTTATAGGACACTATCTGTCCAGGGACATATAATTTAAGACAGGGATGAATCAATGAAAACTATAGTACAGACATTTATATACTTTCAAATTCCCATAAAATGTACTATACTGTTACAGCAAACTGCTGTAGTCAAATACATAGAGAAATAAACATGAAATATGACCAATAGCTTAACATTTATCATTCTTCCATATTACAAATACATTCCCATTCCTATTCAATTATATGGTATTGACATATAATTATATGTTCAATATTTAAACTTTTATGCTAGACAACCATTAAAATGAAGAAGAAGAAAAAAGCGCTGTGTATTCCAGCAGAAAGCTAGGAATCTCCCCTTACCAGTTATACAAAACTTTTGTCTGTAGCCCAACAGGGGCACAAGATACTGGGGAATAAGATGGAGTATCTTGCAGGCATGATACCATCTGCAACAGTCAATTACACACCGGGGCAAGGTGTTAAATTACCTGGCCATTTAACTTTCACTGACATTTCAAGAAATGTTAACACCAACCCATTTTGAAAATACCGTGTACATCTCAGTTTATGATGGAATCCAGCCAATGATGCTTGATAATATACACTGAAAATATTGTTTCTATATATTTTATGCACAAAACATCATCAAAAATGTTGAATATATCTATGATTCATGCCATGTTTTGCAAAAGTAATTTTCTATCCGAGAGTGCTAATGTAGTATATACCATGATTCCACATGCCATTTTAGATAGAAGGAAGCAATTAAAACAAAAACAAACATGATCTCAATAATTTCAACGTCATATAACTTTGGTATAGTTTTCTAACTAAAGTACATATTTTAAAATGATAAAAAAAATTAAAATAATGACATTAAAATAGATTTCTTTAATCTTAATTGTATCCTTGGCATATATGTTCAAAACATGAACTATTGCACTATTAATATTATTCTTAATTACAGTTTTAAAATAGACACAAAGGTTTAACTGCCAGTCATGTTTTAACTGTATTGGATTAGTCTGGAGGTCCGATTATGAGTGTTGTAGTGCATTGGAAGCTCTGCTTCACACTGTGGGAAGAAAAAAATGCCTGCTAGATTTGATCGGTTCTGCCATATTTTCCAGAAGCCTATGAACCAGAACAGTGGGTTAAAGGGATGTTGACCTGACAAATCCAGGTTGACTGATAAACTGATCTGAAAGCATTTCATCTTGCAGCTGATGCTAGGTGAAGCATATATGACAAATTATAATGGCTGCAGAGTCATGGATCATCTCTAAGGGCTCAGCACTCATTCACTAACTCTCTCTCTCTCTCTCTCACACACACACAGTAAGAAATGCTCTCCTATCAAATTTCAGATTTGGAGGGACACATTTTGACTTCTCCCATGGGTGTAGTAGTCCTAAATGAAGCAGTAGCACTACATGCCATACATGTATTTGCCATATATGGATTTGTAGAGGATAGGACATCAGGGCTCTCTGTGCACTCATTCAGTCAAAGTCCCCTGATGAAATATAAGCTTCAAGAAAGTACCCTTGCTGGGGCCTATCATCTACAAGGGTGTGGGGAAGCCTGGAGGAAATGGTCACTCTTGGACACCATCACCTGCAACAGGGAGGTAGGAAGAGCTTTTGAGAAAAATCCTCACTGGAGCAACATCAACTGGAGTGGGGGAAGCCCAGAAACCTCCCCCCCACCCCCGGGGCAATGTTACCAGAGAGGATAAGGAAACCTGTAGCAAGCACCAGTGGGGCATCTCCCTTGTGTGTGGAGGAGGCCCAGAGAAAGCCACCTTGCAGACGGCATTCAAATGTTGACTGGGCTACGCTTCTGGGAACAAACTTGATGAGGCTCCCAGCATAAAGCTCAGCAACTATCCCTTGCAGCATGCAGCATGAAGAGAATAACTGGAACAAAATCAAAACTGTCTCTTTCTTGCTTTCCTGCTGCAAGTCCCTTCCAGCTCAAGGATTCCTTCAGGTGCAGGCTGTGGAGTGTGCCAGCATGGGCCATAGTAGAGTTAAAGGCCTGTAGTGAGGTGGCCTGGCTCCCAGCCACCTCAGAGAGGGACGAGCCCTTAAGGATGCCAAAGTGGGCGGGAACCACAGGAGCCTGTGCCCACCCCCCAGAGGTCAAGGCGCAAGACAGGAAGTATAAAAGCCCAGCCCCAGGGCTCAGAAGCTGCCTGGCCGCCGGAGAGGCCAGACGCTGGTGGCCTAGCTCCCGCTGGGGAGGCTCCCGCCGCCTGCGACCGACCTGAGGACTGGCTGCACCTGCGGAGCCTGGACACCGACCAGGCGCTGGAAGAGCCCCTAGGCGGGCTGGTACAAAGGGACCTCGAGGAGCTGCCCAGTTTACCCCTCGCTCAGTATCCTGAGGAGCCCATGGTGCGGGACACTGCGGAAGATGCTGCCGAGACAGAGGTACCGGTAGAGGGGGAGGTTGGAAGTAGCCCGGGGTTAGCCGACCCTAGTCTGGCTGCAGCACACCCAGAGCCAATGTCAGTGTGTTGCGGCCAGGATCCCACTGACACACGCAGCAGGCTGCCTGCTGCTGTTAGGGCTCCGGGCTGGGACACAGAGGAGTGGGTGGGCCTGCGTCCCCCCTGCCACCCCACTCATGGGTGGCAGTCTCTCCCTCACCCCGACTCTCAGGCCCAGGAGCCTGGTCTTATTAACTTACGACTGTTTGTTGCCCCGCCCTGACCTAGGGCTTGGGCTTATGCTCAGCCCCTGCCTGAGGGTCTGAGCCCCGAACTATTGTTTGTTGCCCTGCCCTGATTTAGGGTTTGGGCTTAAATTTCTGAACTGTTAGCTCAGCCCCTGCCTGAGGGTCTGAGCCCTGAACTGTTGTTTGCTGCCCCACCCTGACCAAGGGCCAGGGTTTGAATACTAAACTGTTTGCTCAGCCCCTGCCTGATGGCCTGAGCTCCTGACTGTTTCCTGCCTCACCAGGCTAATTTGCCAGCTCACCAGACTTGTGTAGTGAGGCAGCCTGGCTCCCAGCCGCCCAGAGAGGGGCGAACCCCAACAGTGGACGTTTACAAGGCCACAAAAGAATAGCGGGAGCTTCACACACACTGAGTGCTGCAGAGAAATGTTCTGTAGTGCCTGCCTCTAAATTCACTGGGAGTGGGATTAGGTCCCCCATCAGGCCTATTTGCCTTAAATTATTACAGTTTTCAATGTATTATTCTATTTATAATAAACCTGGTGATAACTTATGTACTACAATGTCTGTTACTTTTCCTGCTACAGGTTAGTCCCCTCAGCATACAGTGTGGACACTATATATCAGGTTAGTTTGCACCTGTTAAGTAAATAATTTAATGTTATATACATTTTATATAAGAGAGGCAGGCTAAACCAGTATAAGCCAGGTTTAAGCTGATTTAGTATATCCGTGCACAAAGGTGCAAAGTTTAACTAAATAGGTACAACATCATACATTTAAGTACCGATGCAACTTGGGGTTTAGACAAGCCATTAACAGCCCCTTAATCAATGCAACATCACATCTTTAGTTAAAGCAGTGAATAGTTGTGTCTAGACCACTTTTGTCTCTCTCTCCTGATGCAGCTGTTCTATTTTGTATATTCATTGGGCCTCAGAGAGGGATTAACTGCATAACCCAGTAATTAGGGCATTCATCTTGGCTTTGTGAGGCCTGGCTTCAAATCCTGGCTCCAGATCAGCTAGAGTAGGGATTCAAATGCAGGTCTCTAACATTGCAATTAAGTGTCCTAACCACCAGGCTATTGGCTATTCCGTGGACCCACACGCCTCTCGGCTGTCTTTTGTGGGGGAGGGCCTGAGCTTCAAGGCATGCCTAAAGGCTGGATCCTGCTGGCAAAACAGGCAGGGGAACACCTCGCTTGAGAATCCTGCTTTGTGGCCTCTGGGGCTTTGGCTTGTATTAGGGCTTCGAGCTGCTAATTATCTGTGGACAGATGTCAGGACTTTGGCAACTTTGCACACGCTGATCAGCAGAAACTTAGTGCCTATGGGACGGAGGTGTCCATGGGGTTAGGCAGCAGCCATGAGGTGATTTTGAGAATGTCAGTGGTGCCTAAAGGTTGGACTTGGGCACCTAAAGAGGCAGTTAGGTGCCAAATGCCTATGTGAATCTGGCCAATTTATGTCTGCTTACACTATTGATTTACATCAACTTTTACCCATTTTTTTGCCACCTGTGAATCCACACAATGTATACAAATGTATAATAATGATACAAGTTGTTAACCAGGTTAGCCTTTCAACAGATTTACTGGAAGCAGGCAAATTTCCTAACATTTTGAGCACTTCTTGATTTTCGTCTGGAATGATCTGGAACAGCAAATGTATCTCAGTAACAAATGCAAGGCTAGATCTTTCTACTGGACTCAGTGACCAAACTTCCATTTAATTGAGAGGACCATTTCTGTCACCTTTACTCACATTGAGTAGTAACATATTCCACTGGTAATCCCATTGATATGGTTCACTGACTATTCTTTATGTAAGGACCTACTTAACACAAGGGGTGAAGGATCAGGCCCAGCAATTGCTGGAGTTCATACACAGACCTGATGATATCTTGCCAAATGTACAATTTAGCATATGACAAATAATAGTGACAAGCTTTTCCATATATCAGCCTGCCATAATGGAATAATTTTAGAGCATGTAATAGAAATTAAACTGAAAAGATTCTATGGAAATGTAAAAGGGGTCTATAGAAATTACTAAATAAACCTAAAGAATTTTAAGTGTGTATATATAGATATGGATATAATTTTATATTAAATTCCATAGGATGGGTCAAAAGTTGTAATTATCTATAGAATTCTATAAGCCTCTACTACATGGGTAAATATCATTCAACATCAGTGGTGTTAGCCAATTTTTAACAAGTAGTGTCTTGGTTTACATGAAAATCTCATAAAAAACACTTCAAGAGCCCAATGGGCTATGTATTGACTAGTTTCTTTACCTGTGCCAGTAATTACCTGACAAATAACCAAAAATGCAATGACTATCTTAGACAGATCAAATGCCTTAGAGATTCAGAAACAAAGAAACAGCTTCCAGAATCTCATTGCCAAATGGGTGGTGGTGGGTTATTTTTGTCCTTTTTATATGCAAGTGTTTAAGCTAAGGCTCATTGAATATATTTTCTATTTACAATATAGAAATTCTTCCAGCTGTAGAATACCATTGCTGCTTCATGATGCAGCAGTTACTATTGGTTTCAGTGAGCTGCTGACAAACAGCTAAACAACATAGCAGGCATCTTCATGTGCCTTTCCCTAACTAACAACTCTTGATTCACTTCTCACACCTCTGTAAATAAAAGTAACTCCTCTGAAATCAATGGAGTTACACTTTTATAAAACTGATTTCAGCGAGAACAAGATCATACCCAGAATCTCCAGTGAATACTTCAGAAAGAGAGATATTATCCTGACTAAATCATTTTGTAGCTACTGAAAGTGAACGTGCAATGTAGCAATCAGAGGTTCAGTAGGGAAGAAATACAACTTCAGTGTATCATACATGTTTACCATCTTCTTTATTACCTCATGTGAGCACAGCCACCTTGTGGGAAAGATCTAGTATTTTCACAGTATCATATATGCCAAGTTCTTTGGGTACTTTCTTTCTGTTGCCTTTGTGAACTGAAAGAAAATGGCAGCAGACATCTGAGATGGATTCAGAAATTACCCATATTTACAACATTTGGATTGATTTGTTTCAGTCTGAACAGCAATGAATGGCTCTTCCTCATCAGTGAAATTATGGTCAAAATGAGGAGTTACGGACATTGGTGAGGACAAGGAAATAATAGTAATTCAGGGTCAAGAGATGTTAGAAACACAGGCAGGAAATAACAAAATGAAATTAAACTGGGGGAAAAGAATCCAAATACAATAAAACCAAAATGAATAGTCCAGTTCTTGTAGCAAGAACATCAGCAAGTATGTTCCAGTTGTGGTATAAGATTTTTGGGGTGAAGTTAATACTGGTTCACTAGAGCTTTGAGGCGATTAATTCATTTTACATAGTCCACTTACTAGCCTTTGGATGGTCCATATCAACCTATGCTGGATCTGAATGAATAAAAACCTGTATGACCCATTATCTGTTCCCAAGTCAAAGGGCACACTGCAAACCATAACGACTCATATACATGTGAATTTGTTTGTCTCAAGATTTTTAATGCGTTCCATGATTTTCCATGTTAGAGTTTGAGAAATGCAGCCCTTTCCTAGAAATTGCCCCACTCCTTAGTGTTTAAAGTGACAATACTCTTGTTAGATAATGTACAGCATTTGAGGATAGGACGTGATAGTGGACTTGTATTGTTTTATGAAGCAAGAATCCAATCTCCAAAGGGATAAACTATAAAGCCAAAGGCCTATAGTTTACCCTGAGGTAACCAGATTTTGAAAAGAAAAAAAGCATGAGGATACTATTGTCAATGTATATCACAAATAATTTAAAAAGTGATTTTTCATAATTATTGCTTTCTTTGAAACACATGGGTATGGTTGTGTTCTTTTCTGTTAGTAAATAACAAAATGCATGCACTTTGTTTCCCGGCTTTCCTTTTTAGTGTATCTCATTAAGGATTTCAATAATTAATGAGTCTCATATTCTCCTGCACCCTCTTCTTCCATTGAATAATTTCTTCTTCCTTCTTTCAGCTACATAACTTCCTGTTAGAACAAGGTAACTTTTAAAGGCATATTATCATATTTGCAATGCTACTTAAGTAATATTTTTTCTTTATTTTGGTTTGCTTTTCATTTCAAAACTTAAATATGTTTAAAACTCCCTTTTATTGTCAATGTTATGAAAATAAGAGACATCTTTAAAAATACAATGTCCTAAATGTAGGTGAAGGAAAGTATATTGGATGCTGCACTGATGTTCCCATCCTTGAGTAATCTAAATTAGAGAGGAAAAATGGGAAAGTTGTTCTGTGTTTTTTTTTAACCCAAGAGGTTCCATGAAGAGTATAGTGCAAATTTAATTAATTTACTCCAAAATTTGTGAGGTAAAAGGATAACAACTACATACAACAGGCAATTGATTTAATTTAGACTAAATCTATTATATACATAATTTATCTCAAAGAGAAGATTAAATAGTATTGAGAGGCCGATGATTTTGAACACTTTTGACCACCTACCTACCCTCTTGCTGGTGTTCTTTTTCCTCCCCACCTCAGCAGCTATATTCTTTCAGTGGAGGTTATCCACTTGGGTGCTGCAGCAACGTTATCCTGGTTGCTTAGCCACCACTTTGATGTACTTTGTATCTGTGACAATAATTTGGAGTTGAGTCTGTGCCCTTATTGAGCATGGAGGTGCTTAGAGTCATTGAAAATATTTAGCAAAGAGTCCTGTGGCACCTTATAGACTAACAGAAGTTTTGGAGCATGAGCTTTCGTGGGTGAATACCCACTTCGTCGGATGCATGTAGGCTACCCCTCTGATACTTGAAAAGATTTAGGTCATGTCAGTGCTGCATTATCACATCCTAGAGAACATTGACATAACATCCAAGTGAATACCTCACTTTAGAAAGCAAGAGCTTTTCCTGAAAACAGGATGGTCCCTGAATATAAGCAGAAAAAATCCCAAATAATTAAGATATTTTACAAGAAGGAAGATCAAATAAGACAAAAGGCTGTACTAATGTAAAGAGTTGGGGTAGAGGTGAAGGAGAGAGAAATGGATTAAGTCCCTTACAAGAGAGAGAGAGTGAGAAAGAAAAATTCTGTTGTTCTTGCACATACAAACAATATCATTTTACAGATGGGGAAACTGAGGCATATAAACGTTTACTATTATGTCCAGTATAATAGAGCGAGTTTTATTAGACCCAGGTTTAAAATGCAGCTCTTTTCTCTACAAATGCTGTTCAAGTTCATTAAAATAATATGTCACACTGGCAAGTCACTCAGTCTTTCTGAGAATTAGTTTCCAATAGTGAAATCTTGGCCCCATTGAATCCAATAGGAATTTCATCATCAATTTCAATGGGGCCAGGATTCCACTCCAATTCTGTACAAAAGGAATAATAATGTTTTCCCTTTAAATAATGTTTATGAATACTATGTAAGTGCATGGATCTTCAGAAGCAGAGATGGAAAAAAAACTCATGACTCTCTGATTTTTAGGCTTTTGCCTAATCCACTAAACCACACATGCAAATGTAGAGCAGTTTTTGTATCCTAGGAATATCAAAGTTTGGTGCTGCCCTTTCAAGACTATTGAATGGTCTTTCAGATGGTTTGCAGTCTACAAGTATCATTACTCACAAAACAAGCTCATTTCAAGGCATGTAGAATCTTTTTTCCAAGAAAGAAGACAAAACAAAGAATCCTTTTGTCAATAGGAAGAGAAGCAAAGAAGCCCTGTGAAATCAGCCTAAATAGGAATGAAAAACCCTTAGGCTTGTCTGCACTAAGTTTTTCTATAAAAAATCACCCCCGGCCAACATCAGTCTGGTTATACTACTATAAGGGTATGTCCACACTACCCGTCGGATCAGCGGATAGCGATCGATCTATAAGGAATCTATTTATCGTGTCTCATCTAGACACGATAAATCAATCACTGCCGCACTCCCCGTCGACTCTGGAACTCCACCAGGGCAAGAGACAGAAGCGGAGTCAATGGAGGAGCCGCGGCCGTCAATCCTGCACTGTGAGGACGGAAGGTAAGTTGAAATAAGATACGTCGACTTCACCTACGCTATTCTCGTAGCTGAAGTTGCATATCTTACATCGACCCTCCTCCCTACTGTAGACCAGCCCTAAGGTTCCCAGCTCTGCTTAGGGCTGATCTACACTGGAGTGGGGGGGTCGATGTAAGATATGCAACTTGTGGACGTACCCCTTGTGTTTGATAGTTTTCAGGATCTGATGGCTATTTCCAGAAGTTTGTGAATTAAATCTGCTCAGAAGAGGTTTAATTGACATGGTGCTGATGACAGTAGAAATAACCTATAAAAATTCCCTAGTATAAACAAGGTTATAGAGGGCCTGGCTCTGCTGCCTCTGAAGTCAATGGAAAAACTCACTTTGACATTAACAGAGGTGAGATTGAGCCCTCATTTACTGTGTGAGTCTCATCAGGGTCAGATCCTGTAAAGTGATGAAGATCCCCAGTTCTCAGTGAAATCTTAATGAAAGTTTCAGTTCAGCAGTTGGTGAGCAGATCTTTTTTTTTTAAGTTATTCTCTTACCTGTTACTATTCAAAGCCTAGTTTTATTTATGAATACAGATTTTTTTCCCTTCAAATTACTCTCATATTCATGATCTAACCATATATTTCAATGTATTATTGAAATATTTATAGTAATTTAGGGGGAATGAAATAGCCCAGTCATCATATTTCCCAGCCTGACCATAAGGAATTTAATAAAAAGTAGCAGCACTTAAAATGGATCTCTAGATCATTGCCAGCATCGTTTTTAACCTTCAGTGCTCTTGGGTTCGATTGGAAAAATATACAGTAATTTTGTATCAGCAAAAGATTGTTACCACTTTTCTGACTGTGTTAGAAAATTAACTTCAATCCATGCAATCTCAGTAAAGGAAGGATTTTTATTTACTGAGGATCACTTGAGTCATTTTATTCACTGTTTAAACCATGTCATTGGATTTCTCTAGTAAAATCAAAATAAAAACATCCAGAGTGGGAGTTTTTGCTATATTATATTTTCCCCTCAGTTTGCTGCCCTAACTCTATATTTGTGTGGTTTTGGGGACCATTTGTCTCCCAAAGTGGGCTTACACACAAGAGCCCTGTGGTACTAATCAATTTTTAGTAAAATGTGGGCTGACTTGATGGACCAAAGTATCAAAGGAATTTCATTGAATTTTCCTGCCAGTAGGATTCCATTACGTCAGTGAACAGCCTTGTTGCCTTAGCACAATGACATCCCACATGCTCCTGGTTCAGCATAACATTTGTGTAAAGTTTCACTTAAGATTGTACATAGAAAAATATATTTTAATATACCTGCAGCAAAATGGGTTGTCCTCTTGTAGACCTCCAGCCTTCAAGCTTCTCAGAACTTCAGTTAGCAGCTTTATTATCATTGGCTAATTAAGCTCCGTCGCATGCCTGAATATATCTTTTATGTTACAATGAACAGTGTATCAAAGAAATCAGGGTGAAAATAGACAAATAGATTTATAACAATGTGTACATATAAAATGAAAATTCATCATGAACACACTACTGTGGAAAGCTCAAATTCATCCAAGATTAATATATTTGGTGCAATGAACCATGTTTTCACTACCTCTATTACATTTGAACACCCAAGCAAATATAAGGATAAATCCGCAAGTGACGGATTTAAAATTTATCTCTAGGAACTAAAGTAGATGTTGAAATGTAAAGGTAACATTCATATCAAGATCTCAAGAACAGATCATCCTAAATAAATATGCTTTCTTTTCTCTGGGAGATGATTTACTATAAGTGATCCAGAGAGACTAAGAGGAAGTGAAAAAAAAGACAAATGAGCCACCAAAGCAACTTTCAGTGCTCTTTCACACCAAAAGCACCAGCTGATAGTGAGAGAGGAGTAACAGAATGGATTTATTTTAGGTACTACTCCTAATTACAATAATAGGATTGTAGAAAATACATATGGTGAAAAAAGTTAGCTCATTGAGTCCAGGACAATATTAAGGCTAGAAATCCTGCTTCCAATGCATGTGTAATGAGTGTCTTAATAAATGTGTGAATGTGTTAGAATGTGTACAAAAGACTAATAAGTGAAATTTGGATGGAACAACAACAAAAAGGAGAAGCAGATAAAAGTACATATTTTCTGCATGTAAAAAATCTGGAAGTTAAATAACACTGTAAATATATTTTTTACATATTGCCTGTGTTCAGAAGACCAAATGGAAGGCAGCAAAGGCAATAGGTATTGGCTAAGGCTATAAGCTTCTAGACAATGGCATATCTAATAAGAGAAATGGAGTTGGAATAGTTTGAGAAAAAGTGATGTGGAAATGTGCAGTGCTTGTAGATAAGCAAGTGACAGGTTAATTTTGGTTAAGATAGTTCTTTGAAAAAAGGCCCCCTAAATGTTATATGTTCATATCCACCCAAGTGGGATGTGATAAACAAGAAAAAGAAGATTGGAGTATGAGGGGGGAGGACATTGTTGTACATCAAGTCATAAAGAATGAAAGAGTCATCACTGGAGCTGATGAGAGATGGTAAATACTTTGAAAGGTACCATGGCAGCCATGGATATGGACATAAGAACAAGGAAGGGGAAACTATCTTATATGATTTGATAGTTAATACATTTTTCACTAAGATGGAAAAACATTTGATTTTGTACCGATAGTGGTAGTATGAGAGCACAGATAGATTACTTCCCGCTAAGCTGAGCTGAATAAAATCACAAACTGTATGGTCATCCCATGGAAAAGCATTTCAACTCAACACAGAATGTTGGTTCTTGACTATGGATACATGTTATACATGAGAAGAAAATGGTCCAAAGCAGTACAGAAAACCAAGGGGTGGAAGCTTAATGAAGTTAACAAGGAGTTTAAAATAAAAGTGTTTGAAAAGATCTCTTTATAAGGGTTAAGAGAAAATACGAATCAATGTTGGAATCATATTGCAAGCAAAATTCAATAATGTGTAAAGAGCCTGCTTTGTGAAAGAAAAGCAAGAGCCTTTTTTTCCCAGTGAGATCTGATGGTGGAAGAGAAAGATTAAGAGGTTGTGGAGGAAAAGAAAACATGTTTTAAACTTTGGCAAGTGAGGCCCCCACCGCAGGAAATTCAGGAGTCTACAAAAGCCAAAAAAAAAATAAAACCCAAAGAGAGAGGTGGCAGCCACCACGGCTAAAAGCTATGGAAGGCTTTAAATGAAGGAGGGTGAGAAACAAATATATATTCTGGCAAAGACCCATGGTAAGAGAACTAAAGGCACTGGAGAGATTAAAGTAATTAAAGATTAAAGTGATAATAGTTAATCAATGAAAATCAGATTAAGGAACTATGGAAAATTTACTTTGAAAGTCTTATGAATGAAGAGAATCCAAGAGAACCATGCCATATAAGAACGCCACACCAGGGTTTCGTGGCACCAGTCTTAGAATCAAAAGTTGCAGAAGCATGAGCAACATGGAAAATAAGAACGCTCTTGGCCCCAGAGGCAAGAAGTGTCTGGGGCAAGTAGGCATGAACATATTGACACAATGGTTTAATGGCATCACGAGGATGGAGAAGATACCTGATGCCTGGAGAAAGAGCATATTAGTACCAATATTTAAAAGAGGAGACATACAAAATTGTGGTAACTATCACAGAATTAAATTCATGAGCCACATGAAGAAGATCTGGAAGAAAGTTATTAATCAAATACTATGAAGACAAATAAAGGTCAATGACAATCCGACAAAGCAACAATGGATGCTATCTTTGCTTTAAGATTGTTTGTGGAAAAATATAGAGAAAAGAGGAAAATTCTGAACATAGTATTCATTGATCTTGAGAAGGCTTATGACCTTGTTCTGAGAAAAGTCAGCAGGTGGTATATGAGAATGAAACAGATACCTGAATACTATATCAGACTCATCTAGGACATGTCTAAATGTACGGTTACAACTGCTATAAGGCCATGTGGAGAAACATCAAGGCTCTGCACTAAGTCTCTTTTTGTTCATGTTGGTGCTCAATGCACATATAGAAAATATCCAGACACTAGCACCCTGGTGCATGCTTGTTGGTAGATGATGGGGGAAAGTAAAGAGGAAGTGGAAGAAGAAATGAGAGAGATGGAGAAGTGTATTTGAAAGAAATGGCATGATAATGAGCAGTAATAAAATAGAATATGTGGTCTACAGATTAGGATACCTGGCAGAAAAGAAGCAAGCCTATAAGTCTGGGGGGTTAACCACTACCAAATGGATAGAAGTTCAAGTACCTAGGATTGGTAATACAGGATAATGGTGGACTTATAGATGAATGTATAAGAGAACAGGAAAGGCCTGCTCTAAATGTAGAGAAATGAGTTGAGTGCTCTGCAGTAGGAGAATGACTAGTACATTGAAAAATAAGATCTACAAGATAGTAATTATGCCTGCACTTTTATATGGCTCTGAATGCTGAGGAACTGAGGAAGATGCAGCAAATCTTGAATACAGTAAAAATGAAAATGGATCTAAGGCTAGAAGAAAAGAGAAGAAATATTTTTTTCTTATATTGAAGCCAATGAAACTACTTATGTGAGTTTCCAGAATCAAGACCTTGGTCTGGACTTTAACACAAAAAGGGTTCTCCCACCCTAAGCACTCCAAGACTCTATTTAGTTTTGCTATGGGATCCTTTTAGGAGGTTTTCTAGATTGGAGCGCATATGCCATCAATATATTAAGCATTTTTGTTTAATTATGTTTTAATTCTTGTGCATACTCCCAGAGGCTGAGAAGAATGAGATTTTTTTTAGTCTAAGTCTAAATAACTTAAACACATAATTATATATTATTTTCTTCTTCATTAATTGTGCCCTAGAAGTAAATGCCTTGGGCATTGGCCCTGAAAGTACATGTGTATTTTTAAAAATGAAAAATGTATATTTCAGTTATACTTGCTGTCATTCATGCTAATTTGATATTAAATGTTTTCTAATAATAATAAATATTTTCTGTAGAGACTTTTTGTGGCCTGAAATTCTGAGAAACCTTTGGGCACAGCTATGAGGAAGGGAATATTTGTGTGATATATATTACAGTAGCAAAAAGAGCTTTCCAGCTATAAGCAAAATATGCACATTTTTGAACTTGCTGCAGGAGAAAGTTTAAATCAAAATCTCTTTTGGAAGCACTTGGAATTTTCCAAAAAAAACTGTAGTAAGTTAAACTGTGTTAATTTAAAAATATAAGACCTATGATATTTGTAGCTATCTTTCTTATTTCTTGCTCAATAATGTTTACCAATCAAATGTAAACGTTATATGCTGGACCATTTTTGTGTCAGTCTAAACTTGATTTTCACAGTTTAATGCAGTTTCAAGTTCTAAAGACCAGCAGTCTCTGTCCTTGTTGTAAACTACAAGTGTAGTTTATTTTTGGTGCATCATTGAATTTAGGAATATCTACCTATGGAGGCAATCTTAACCCCAGTCCTACTCCTCTGAAGTTAATGGAATTTTTTCTTTGACTTCAAGCGGAGCAGATTATAGCCAATAATTGGTAATAAGCAAATCTCAGATGGCGATTTTGAACTGTAAATTCTGTTTGGATATCAGTCTGATTTCTGGTCTAGTTTAACTAGGCAACATAAAGCAGCTTACCTAACAAGTTGTCAGTGGCACAGGCAATATTAGGAAGTTATATCCTTGACTGTCACCCTCTGGGCTAGATTCTTAATGCATGGACACTGGCCCAGATAGTCAGCCAGTGTAAATAAATGTAGCTCCGTTAGCATCAGTGGAGATATATTGGCTTAGACCAGCTGACAATTTGGTCCATCATTATTTAAAAATGAGTAGCTAACAAAGTGACCTAAGCTGCACTGTCATAAATCAAGGATGTAGTTGAAGTTTTGGTCCCATTTAAGTCAATGGTGAATTTCCTATTGACTTCAGAGGTCTAGGATTTCACCCTTAAACTTTTATTGTATTGACCTTTACATGGACATTTAAGGCCAAATTAGTATGTGTTATGTAAGGTGTTAGACTCATACACATACTTAGACGCTGGTCTGAAAATTCCCTCTCCCCACCACCACCCAGCAGAAGTTTTCAGTGAATGTGTGTGTGTGTGTGTGTGTGTGTGTGTGTGTGTCGGGGGGTTCAGGGGAACCCCTTTCATTTTGGGTAAAAATTTCCACTGACAATATTGGAAGGTTTTGGCTGAACATTCAAAAACTGAACTAATTTCCAGCTCAAAAATGAAATGTCTAATCTGCAAATTGGAGTTGTAATTTGCTCCTCATGTCCCCATTGTTCTCTGTGGGCCAGTAACCTCAGTTACACATCTCCCAGAAAACACCATGGCTGCTTCTTCTTGGTAAGAGGATTTGGGCATTATGGAATTCCTGATCATGGTGCACTGTGGCACCTGAAGTCCAGCTGTAGATCCCAGCCTCTATAGGAGAATGGAGACCACACCCATTTCCAGACAAAATATTTTGATTTTTTTCAAAAACACAAATTCTCATTTAAAAAAAATTGAACAGTTTCAATAGAAAACTTTCAACCAGCCCCACTGTCTACACTGGTCTATCCTCCACACTGAGAAGCTGGAAAAAATGTGAGACATACCCCAGCTGGTTGCTTTTCTTGATACATTCCTCTCTTTTGACTCCTCCATATATGAGTTACACTGATTTAGACTCCCTTACACTTATTTAGACTCTGGCCTTGCCTATATTCAAAGTAGAACTGGTTTCTTTAATGGAAAATGCAATATTTAAATTGATTTAGTAAAACTCTTAATTCATTTGAAACTTAGCTTAAATCAAATTATCTAAACACAATTCCTCATCAAGTTAAGGTAAATTAATAGAAACCAGGTTTAAATCAAATAAAGAGTATCACAAAGGTTTTGCAACACTTTAACTATTTCTGCTTTTAAACCAATTGGAAGTTAAACTAGTGCAATTTTGAATATAGACAAGGTCTCAGTGGACCAAATTCAAAAACAATGTGTTAAGTCAGTGTGAGTCTTCACTAGAAGCACTGCAGCAACACAGCCGCAGCCGCACTGCTGTAGTGCTTCAGTGTAGACAATCACTACAGCAAAGGGAGAGATTCTTCTATTACTGTTGTTAATCCACCTCCCTGAAAGGGGTAGCTAGGTCAACCAAGTAATTATTCCATTGGCCTAGCACTGGCTATACTGGGGGGTATGTCGACTTAACTACTGCTCTAAAGAGTGTGGATTTTTCACACCCCTGAGCTACATATCTGGGTCAACCTAACTTTTCAGTGTAGACCTGGCCTAAGTAAGGGCCTGATTCTGCTGCCCTTACTCATGCTGAACTTTGATTTTCTCTGTGAGTAGTCATATTGACTTCAAATATGATTGGGTGGTAAAATCAAGCCCTACGGGAGTTTAGAAGAAGTCCAAGGTGGTATAACATACATGTTAGAAGGAAGATGCAGATGTATGTTACATCAAGTTAGATTTAGAGTTTAGATTTACTTGGGTTCTTTGATTGATTTAGTTTTCTCTGAATTTGGCATAGAGACTACACAACTGTGTAAATGAGAATAAAAGAATGCTGGGAGAGTACAGTTTAACAGCATGTTTAACAGCTGTCTTGTTCTATAATTTACGCTTTTAAAATAAAAATGTTGGCTTGCACCTGAACAAAATCCGCTCTTTTTTTATTGCTTGCTGAGCCCTTTAATTTGATGGAATTTACTCTTGTATGCTTCCATGTAAATATGTAATAGTATTTTATAGTAGTGGTCCAAATGGGAAATAGTGTGGCCTAGTGGAGAGATCACTGACCCATACTCTATTACTGGGTCTACCACTGGCCTAACAGACTGACCTTGGGCAAGTCATTTCACCTCCACAGGCCTCAGTTTCCTTATTTGAAAATGGGATTAATGAAATTAATCCCCTTTGTAAATTATTTTGAGAGCTGCTGATAAGAGCTAGGTGTTATTATTAAAACACAACTGTTTACAACAGAGTTACATGAGGTTACATGGCCAGTACTGTACTATAACACATTTTACAAGAGTTACCAAATAAACCCTATGCCTGTACCTGAACGTACACTGCAGTTAAAGGAATATTTTTAAAAATGTTTATAATCCCATTTCTGTTATAGGAATTGTAAAAAATTGATAAGGGAAGCTGAAGGACAGTAGAGGGAATCTAAGGCCAGCAGAGTTAAAGACAACAGGAAGGATTTTTTTAAAATATATTAAGAACAAAAAATAATCTTAACAATGGTATTGATCCATTACTAGGTGGAAATAGTAGAATTATCAATAATAATGTAGAAAAGGCAGAAAAGTTTACTAAATATTTCTGTTCTGTATTTGGGAAAAAAATCTGATGATGTAGTCATATCATATGTTAACACTCTTTCCATTCCATTAGTATCTCAGGAGGATGTTAAACAACAGTTACTAAATGTAGATATTTTTAAAATAGGACGTCCAGGTAACTTGCATCCAAGAGCTTTCAAAGTGCTGGCTGAGGAGCTCGCTGGACAATTAATACAGATTTTTTTCAAAAAGTCTTGGAACACTAGAGAATTTTCAGAAAACTGGAAAAAAAGGTAATGGTGTGCCAATATTTAAAAAGGGTAAGCGGGATGACCTGGGTAGTTATAGGCCTGATTGTCTATCATAGATCCCAGGCAAGAGTATGGAGTAGTTGATATGGGACTCAATAACAAATTAAAGTAGGGTGAGATCATTAATGGGTTCTTTCAATGAGATAACAAGTTTGGTTAGTTGATATAATGCACTTAAAATTCTAGAAGGTATTTGACTTGATACCACATGGCGTTGATTAAAAACATGTATAAGAAAGATATAAAATTAACATGGCACACAATAAATGTATTAGAAGCTCACAAACTGCTAGGTCTCAAAATGTATTTGTAAACAGGGTATCATCATGGAACAGGTGTGTTTCTAGTGAGGTCCTGCAGGGATGAGATCTTGGCCTTATGCTATTCATCATTTTTATCAATGACCAGGAAGAAAACATAAAATAATCACTGGCAAAGTTTGCAGATGACATCAAACTCAGGAGAGTGGTAAATAATGAATAGGTCAGGTCACTGATTCAGAGCAATCTTTATCATTTGGTATGTTTGGTGCAAGCAACCAATATGCTTTTTAATATGACTAAATGTACACATCTAGGAACAAAGAATTAAGGTCATAATTACAAGATGGGGAATGCTATCCTGGGAAGCAGTGATTCTGAAAAAGATTTGGGGGGGCATAGTGAATAATGAATTGAACGTGAGATCCCAGTGCAATGCTGTGGCCAAAAAGGCTAATGTAATCCTTGGAAGCATAAACAGGGGAATCTCAAGTAGGAGCAGAGAGGTTATTTTACTTCTGTATTTGGCACTGGTGCAACTGCTGCTGGAATACTGTGTCCAGTTCTCGTGTCCAGAGTTCAAGAAGGATGCTGATAAATTGGAGAGCATTGAGAGAAGAAAGATTAGAAAACATGCCTTACACTGATAGACTTAAGGAGCTCAGTGTATTTAGCTTAACAAGGAGAAAATTAAGGGGTGATTTGATTACAATCTTATGTACCTGCATGGGGAACAAATATTTAATAATGAACTCTTCAGTCTAGAAGAGAAAGGTATATAACATGATCCAATGGCTGCAAGTTGAAACTAGTCAAATGATATTTGACCATTGGAACAACTTACCAAGAGTCATGATAGATTCTCCATCACTGACAATTTCAAATCAAGCCTGGATGTTTTTCTAAAAGATGTGCTCTAGGAATTATTTTGGGGAAGCTCTATGGTCTGTCTTATAAAGTAGGTCAGACTAGATCCCAGTGGTCCCTTCTGGGATCTTTGAATTTAGGGATTTGTGGCCTTGTCTACATTGGTGGCAGCCTGTAGCATACATATAGGTACACACTGCAGTGAAAAGCAGGCTTGGGTCTCCACTGTGCTGTGAAGCTACAATTGGCAGTGAAAGTTTCTGGCAGAAAGGAGGCAGAGAAGAAAGGCACCTGCAATGGATAGCTGCTGTAGCCTTTTCCTGCCACAAGGAATGGCTCTGGAAGGGGATAGGCAATGGAGAAATGCTCCAGCAACAGGGAGTCAGATGGACTCTACACTGCTAAAAATAGCAGTGTAGATGTGGGATGCACAGCATAGGTGTGTAGTGAGCAATGTAGGGTGTATACCCTAAGGTTCTGACATGTCTTCTACTCTATTCACCTAAGCACTGCCTCATCATCTAAATTGCTATTTATACCCAGCTAGAGGGGCATGAAGTGTATGGACTCTGTACAGCACTGTCAGAGTAGACATAGACTATGAATCTGAATATTTCAAACAACAGATTCATTGCTATTAGCCTCCGGGTAGCTGAAATCCTCAAAGTTATTCTTACAATTTTAAATAAAGAGTATAAACTTGAATATTTTTCTCAAGAAAATTACCAAGAAGCTGACTGCACCATCAGTCAGTACTATAGAGGCTCAATTAAGGGTATATCAGATCTATGCTTTGCCTTCTACCCTATTTCAGATCATCTGAGTGGCCAGATCTTAATCAGAATTTTAGTGATATTTGGTAGCAGAAATGAAACAGTGTCTGCATTTTTTCTCCCCATGTACTCTTACTGCTGTTACATGATTCAACCGCCATGTAGAAATCTGTCCTTTGTTGCTGAAAAACTCACAAGGGAGAATGCGATAGAAAGAAGAACTCAGTCTGCCTGCCAGAGTGAATATGGAATTCTGGTGGAGACAGTGTGGCGGCATGTTCACTGTGACCTTGGCTAATTAAGGAAAAGGAAGATCAGAATAATATACTATTATCCTTTCAAGAGGCAGCATTCTTATGATTCTGATACATTGATAGGACAAATGTATTGGCTCTGCAGGTAAATATTTCCTTCCTATTTAAAGTGAGGTAATAAGTTCCATATTAGGAATCATGTGTACAAAATTCAGATTGTATGTTAGAGTGGAGGGGTTGCCAGAAGGTTACTCAGCCACAATGCCTTCTGGGAAATTTTGGATTCAGAATGTCAGAGTGGCAACTCCAGCAGCTTGGAGACAGTGCTGAATGATTCCCACTCAATGACCAGTCAGCTGCCCCACCACAGGCCTTTCCATCTCCTTTCAGATAACTTTTACCCACAAGAACATTAATGTATCGTAGGCACTGGGCTCTGCAATGAGATAGGGTCAGCCTCAGCACATAAACACAGAGAGGTGGAGAATAGGAAGACCAGGGCCGCCCGGGAGCCGGGGGGGGGGGGGAAGTGGGGCAATTTGCCCCAGGCCCGGGGCTCCGCAGGGGCCCCCAAGAGAACGGCTGAGGCTCCCGCCCCACCCCTCTCCCGGAGCCTCAGCACATCCAGGAGAGTCCCTGAACAGCTGCAGCGTGTCTCCGACGGGGCCTGAGCTCTGCCCCGCTCAGAGCCGCGTGGTAAGGGGGTGGGGCTGGGAGCTCAGGGCCACCAGAAGCAAGCTGGACCGCTCTTCAGGGACGCTCTTGGATGTGACGCGCTGAGGCTCCGGGTGAGGGAGGAGCTGTGGGTAAGCCGTGGGTAAGAGGCTGGGGCCAGGGCCCGGGGGGTTGGATAAGGGGCAGGGAGTCCCGGGGACAGGGAGGGGGCAGAGGTTGGGGTGGCGGTCAGGGGACAGGGAACGGGGTGGTTGGATTGTGGGTGTTCTGGTGGTCTGTCAGGACTCAGCGGGGGGCGGGGGTGGATGGGGTCAGGGCAGTCAGGGGACAGGGAGCAGGGGTGGGGTCCTGGGGTGGTGGCGGGGAGGGGTCTCTGGGGGACGGTGAGGGGGCAAGGAGCAGGATGGGTTGGGGATTCTGAGGGGGGTGGGCAGTTGGGGGCAGGAAGTGGGTGAGGGTCGGATAGGGGGCAGGGCCAGGCTGTCTGGGAGGCACAGCCTTCCCTACCCTAAAGCTCATTCAGCAGTTTGAGGCTTGCAGAAGAGCCACGCTGTTAGCTTTGCATTAGGTCTACCATCCCTTTCACTTCTCAAATGCCAAATTATAGTCTATATTTAATTTCAGTGCCATAGGGAGATTCATGTCAGGGGAGGGTAACTTCATTTGAAATTAGCCACTGGGGGAGGGATCACATGAGAAGAGCAATATCCTATACCACCTACCTCCTTCCCAACCCTACCAAGGGAGACTCCCCCTTCCCTGCATTCCCTGAGGCTTCAGAGGGGTTAATTCAGTGGTTCTCAAACTTTTGTCCTGGTGACCCCTTTCACATAGCAAACCTCTGAGTGCGACACCCCCCTCACTTATAAATTGAAAACACTTTTTTATATTTAACACTATTATAAATGCTGGAGGCAAAGCGGGGTTTGAGGTGGAGGCTGACAGCTCGCGACCCCCAGTAATAACTTTGTGACCTCCGAGGGGTCCCGACCCCCAGTTTGAGAATCCCTGGGTTAATTCTGGAACACGCTTAAATGCTCAGTTCGTGAAGTATGTACATAAGCTATACTAAAGACAAACCCACAGTAACCATCTCCAGTTTGTGAGGGACCCCATGGAGCCAGTCTCTAGGAAACAGAAAAATGCATGGAGGTTAAGTCCATTAATGGCTATTAGCCAGTATGGGTAATGAACGGTGTCCCTAGCCTCTGTTTGTCAGAGGGTGGAGATGGATGGCAGGAGAGAGATCACTTGATCATTACCTGTTAGGTTCACTCCCTCTGGGGCACTTGGTATTGGCCATTGTCAGTAGACAGGATACTGGGCTGGATGGACCTTTGGTTTGACCCAGTATGGCTGTTCTTATGTTCTAAGCTAAATGAACCCAAAGTTATGGAGACAGATATGAGTCAAGGAAGCCAGCAGAGTATCAGAAACCCGGAAAAGTCTCTGACTGGATGGGCTCAGGCGTTTGGTCACAAGCTGAGGTGGTTCAAAAGTTTTGGATTTTTTTTAAGCATCATTTTTTTAATTGTTTCTTTAAACAATCAAACACAGCAAGCAGCAAATATTTGGCCACACACTTTTGAAACCCCAAACCATATTCAGGTTTTGGCAGACTAATTTCAGCTTTTCAATTAAAAAAAACCACAACAAATTTTGAAGGAAAGCAGACATCGTCCGTGATTTTTTTCTGCTTTTTAAAAACCCCTAGTTTTCGATCGAAAAATAGTTTTGACGGAAAATATTTATCCAACCCTTCTAATGAGCATTAGTGCCTTTTAGCACTAGCTGATGCTGAGAACCAGTGATACCTTATAAAGAAGTTTTCTTAAAACTGGGTTTGTGACGAGATGTGGAAGGTTTATTTTTCCCAGGGCTGCCTGTGGCAGGGGAGTAAGTGGTGCAATTTGCCCGGGCCCCACAGGGGCCCCTAGGAAAATATAGTATTGCAATTTTTTTTATGGAAGGGGCCCCCAAAATTGCTTTGCCCCAGGCCCCCTGAATCCTCTGGGTGGCCCTGAGGGAGACTCCTATGCCATCTCCCCTGCCACATGCACTCACACAGAAGCAGCCAGATTCTGACCCTGAGATAGTATTGCTTTATTCCCCACCCCACTCTGGAAAAGAAAAAATAATAAATGTAGTGCTGAAATGTATGTGTCACATAGATGCTCTACAAGTCAGATTCTATGGCTTGTGAGCAGTAGCTAGTTGCTTCCCTTTCAAATACCCAGGCATTAGTGGAATATCTTGTGTGAGTTAGAATCCAGCCCTACAAGGTTAGTTGTTCAACACCCTTGACTCCTCTTGAAGTAATTGAAACCAGGAGGTGCTCAGCCAGGAGGTCTGGCCCTAGTCAGGTGATTAAATGTTAATAAGCCTGTAGATAAGACTGTTAGTTTCTGAGTAGACTACAGCCTATCTTGATGGGCTTTTACATAGAAGTGTGTCAACAGGAAGTTGAGTGACAGTAAGGTGTGACTGTATATCCATGTGTGTTCCTAGCAAAATGAGAGTAAAAAACTGTTTCTGGCTCTATGTTTTGGTGGTTAATTAGGAAGCACATGGGCTGCTCTAGATTCCTGCATTTCTACAACCACTGTCATTAGAAATGTCAGGCTCATGCTATCTTTAAAAAAAAACAAAAAAACCTTCTTGAATTAATCAAACATACACGCAGTTCAGTTATATTTCTATTTTTCAAGAAACACTTTGCAGAGACTACAGAGCAGCTCTACTCCCTTTCAGTTTTCTACCAGTGAAAAAAGTAACATTCTAATTAGAATATCTACTTATTTACATCTAAAACATTCCATCCACTCTTCTTGAATTTTCAGACATTCTGCCCTCATTTGTCAATGTCAAAGGTGGCTGAGTACTAGTACAGGTCCTCTGCTACTAGAGCGTAATAGTAAGGTACTAGACAATCTTTATTTATTTAGTTAGTTAGTTTGATTTCTCTAAAGAACATAAACATCTACCTCACCATTAGTCTAGGTATCTTTGACATAGAATAACACAAAGGGAATCGAAGTTACCAATGAAAAATGTATTATAGATTATAATAAAAAGAATTAAAATCAGCAAATGATGGATCAAACCAAATGATTTCAGTTGCCTAATTCCAGAAAGGAATGTAAACAGTAAAGTAGTGCTCACACTAGGAGAAAAGGAAGAAAGCTTTCTCTTTGTAAATATTACATTTAGAAGACAGATTTATTTTTAATTTTGAATGACGTCAGAATGTTGTTTAATGCAAATCCTTTCCAAAGGGAGCAGACAATGAAACACCATATATTATTCATCATTCACTTTCTGTACTTCATTAGGTGTAACTGTTACAAAGGTTTTGTGCCATTACTTGGTCTAAAAATATGAGAAAAATAAATGCACTTCCAGGGGTGAACCCATCTTGTGTGAAAACATTTTTGTTTGCTCTTCATGGATTATATTTCTAACGGTTCACCTCATTCTATATCCTTATGGTCTTAATGTGTGTTCCATTGATATGTGTATAACACTGTGCTTCAAAATACAGAGAATCAACTAAAATAGTAGTTTGATCTGGTACTGTAACACTACTTAACTATTAAAAGGAAAAAGCACCTGATTACTTAAGATAGTAATTGCTCTGAGAGCAGTGCTCAGTACCATTTAAGATCACCTTAAGATGGATGCTAACGGGAAACAGATTTTTATTCCTCATCAGAAAAAGGAAACTGACAGAATAAACCTTCCAAACAGGAGTGTAAGGGAGAAAGGGTTTCTGTTTTGTGTATAGCTGTGTGCCTTCAGCATAACAGTTGTGTCTCATAGTCAACTTCAATAGGATTGCATGACTGAATGCTGATGGCCAATTTTTCAAAAAAGTAGCCTTCTTTTGTATTTATGCTATGTTCATACACACATATATGTTTACATACACACATTTTGAACATTATATTTTGCCCATAGGTGATAAATTCTATCACTTATATGTATAAGGGATGGAGGCTGAAAAATGTGTGTGGAAGTGTATCATCTCCATCATGCACACACGGGTGAAGGCCAGGTTTACATGATCTGACAGATTTTTGTCCTGCGCTTTTTGAATGCTCTCTAAAGGTAATTCTAATTATAGTACATCTTAGTAATGGGAATTCCAATCTGACTACATTACCCAAAATCCTATAAAAACTGTGGGTGTCTAAGTCTGCAAAGTAAATAGAATGCATGGGGAATTGTTAGCAAAAGATATTGAAGGTCTCTGACTTTTCCTAAAAACATTCATGTTTCTCAATACTTCAAACTCAATTTGACAAATTTTGAGAGGAAAATGGAGTGTTATGGATAAACAGTGAAGGGTAAAATATTGCAGAGTCCATGCAAAACCAGGATGTTAAACCTGCCTGACTGGAAGATGTGCTGCTTCATTCCCCTATGTAAAGCTATTCCAATTTGCACAAAAGTAAGTGGTGGGATTATGATGGATAAATAGTTGTGATTCATTACTCTGATGATATTTCTACTCTGCTTACATCTGATGAAGTGGGTTTTAGCCCACAAAAGCTTATGCCCAAATAAATTTGTTAGTCTCTAAGGTGCCACAAGGACTCTTTGTTGTTTTTGCTAGTACACAATAATTCCTTTGAAACATTTCTCAGGAAGTGGAAAGTGGAAATCTTGTCTCAGAAATATAACATATAGATTTGCGAAACACTACCACTACTCAGACAGGCTGCACATATACACAATAGACAGTTAAACATCTCTGTACCAACAAAATGGGGGTTATCTGTTTTTTGTTAAAGAGATGTTTAAATGTCTATTTGTGTACGCCTGTCTGAGCTGCGGTAGCGCTTTAAGAAACCTGGTTTTGATATTGTTGTATGCAGTGTTGTAGCTGTGGCAGTCCCGGGATATTAGAAAAGGTGGATGAGTTCATATCTTTTACCTGCAGAAGAGCTGTGTAAGCTTGTATCTCATCAACAGAAGTTAGGTCAATAAAAGACATGACTTCACCCAGCTTGTCTTTCTAGTCTTTCTAGTCAGCTATGTAGTCCCTCATCTACACTCAATTATTTCGCCTAGTACTAGATGCAGAAGGGGAATCCATGGCTTATTCCTGTGTGAATGCCTTCTTTTCTAGATAATGTGACTATAGATATAAACAAAACTTTTCATTGTGAGGAAGAAGAAGTGTGAACCTCAAAAGGTTGAGTTCTGTTCTTCCATCACAATATACTGATTAAAAAAAAGAAAGGAAGGGAGAACAAGGAATGGTGGGGGTGGGAGTTGGTTTGGTTTTGTCTTTGTCAAAGAGAATGAAATGTGACTATGTACAAAATAATTTTGTCAATGTCACCAAAATACTAATTTATCTGAAAACCTTTCATATCTATTTCTGAGGCAACATAAATATTTCTTTCAGAGGATTCTTATTGATCGGGTATTGAATGTTTTACTTACTGTACGGTCATTTAAAAAGTACTTTTTTCAAAGTTATTTTAATTATTTCATATATTGTTGATGTTTCTTTTGAGTTTGCTCTTTCACATGTCAGATGTCTTGCTGGAGCTCTGTCAGTGATCTGTGAGGCAAGCAATTCTGCTTGTCAGCTTACCTCTGTCATGCAGGGGAAATAATCATGGGGAGAACCTGAGCTTAAGTAAGGCTCATATCTGATTTTTTTTGTAATGTTTATGCCAGACTTGGGTTACATTTTATTTCCTTTTCTCTTATGTGATATATTATTGTGTAGATCTTCAAAAATATGTTGCTCAGTTCTCAGAATTTCTGCTTCAAACAAGAAATAAAGCAGTAAAATCCTCTTTTCCCCCTTCAGAATTCCACTTACTATGCAAAAATTTCATATGCTAAATTAACTCTATGAGATTTTCCTTTTTGCCTGCTCGTGGTCTATTGGAAACAAGTGGGGTTTTTTTTGCAGTGGAGCCCCTTATGTTCTTTCTACTCATGAGTAAGAGTGGCAGAATGTGGCATGTATAAACGATCTGTTCCTGCAGTTTTGGAGGTCTCCCTAGCTAACAGGAAGCACTAATAATTTATGGAGAGCTGACAGTGGGACTAACATTTTGAAAATGTTACTGGCTACTGGCTATGAATCAGAGAGGATTAGCTAAAGTTTGTAACTATAGGAATGTGATGGAAGTTAGACCCTTCCATCTTACACTAACATAGACCTCAGATACTCAGATTCCTTTGGTTCTATCTACCTGCTCTTGGTCATGTGAAAAGATGTCTAAGTATTTTTGGAAGGGCAAAGGAGCCTGGTTTTCCTAAGAAGCAAATAGACTCACCCTATCACTAAGACATAGCTAAGTCTTTAGCCGCATACTTTTTTACGGGATATGAACCACATAAAGCTCCAGAGAGACATGCTGCAACTATGGCTTATGGTTTAACAGCCCACCACGTTAGAAAACAGAGACTGAATGACAGAATATAGGAACTGTTGAGGCAATTTGACCAATTAATCTGTGGAACTAAATTTCAAGCATTTCTAGTTATTCTATTTTTAGCAGTTGGTGTTAATATTAAGCGTAATGTTTATTTTGTTTGTAATTTCCTCTTTATGTTCTACTATCTGTCTCATGCACACACACACACACATGTCTTTGCTTTTATTTAAGATAACATGAATTGTAAATGAAGGTTATTAATCTTTAGAAAAGCATCTAAACTGTCCAAACTGAACCTCTGACAATTTTAAGATTTTCCCCATCACTAATTTCTTATTTCTGTATAATTATTCTATGATTAGTTGTTATAATTTATAAAGAGTTCCTTATTTTTACATAAACTGTTTAAATTGTTCTAACTTTTTATATATTATATAAGCACATACAAAAACTGGAGGGCACCTTAAAGTCTTGAGTCATGGAGTAAAGGACAATAATATTGTTTCTTCTCCACATAGTGATCAGTATTTTCCTTTTTTAAATTTTCCACCAAACAAAATATCAACTAAACAGACTATCCAATATTAAAATAATAAAAAACCTCCTCCTTAAATAATTTAAAATGTTGGCCTCATAAAATTTCTAAACTGATATTATTGAAAGTTTAATAATGGAGTCCCAAACTTCCTGCATCGCCACCAAAATCTGGTCCAGCTCACAATGATAAATTATGTCTAAAGCCAGATATTGTCATAATGCTATAATGTAAAAGTCCAATGATAGGACAGATCTTTCAATCCAAGGCAGAAGTATAACTATCTGTGCTATAAAAATAGCATACAACAGAAACAATCAAGTCCATCTAACCTCCCAGTCAAGCTAGACTGGTTTATATTTTTAATATGGTAGAAATTCTTTTAAAAGCCAGTACTCCGCTGCTGGAAAATTGGCACATCAGTGCCACTTTGGGCAGTATGGGACGTGCATTTTGCCCCACAAACCATGTACTTTAGGCAGACTGAAGCAGTTAAGAAGTTTACACTATATTAAATTAACTAATATAAAATCACCAGTCTATACATAAACCACATGCTTTATTAATTGGGGTCTATTTCATGTTACTGTTGGTCACTCTCAAACACCATTTTCATGATCAAGATAAAGACTTTTGATACTACGGAGGACATGATTACTTTGGAGAGCATCCTGAAAACATCTGTACTCAGCCTCCGTTACTTACTCTCTCTTTCTTCTCCTTTCCTCACATTTCTATAAAATGTTAATGTGATAATTTCGTCAGCCCTATTTCCTAATCAGAAAAGAGTACTCTGAGACAGAGCTGCAGTTTGTCTAGTCTAAACAGTTTGCATAGCCTGAACTCCACAGTCACATTGGGATTTGGCAATGTTAGATTTCTTGGTTTATTTTGGCTCTAATTTGATCATCATTGAATTTTACCTTCTTATGTTTTACAGTGGTGTGTTTTTGAATAGGAGTCACTGTGACCCCACTGGAATTTTATATCCTTATAGTCAAAGAAAAACCTCTGGAATAAATAGGTGAACAGTGTCAGGTAAAAGGGTGCAGATAGAGTTTTAGATATCTACGGTCCTGCAAATAGAAGCTTCCCCATCCCCCCACCCCA
The DNA here is from genome assembly GCF_016161935.1 of Mauremys reevesii. Lineage (NCBI taxonomy): Eukaryota > Metazoa > Chordata > Testudines > Geoemydidae > Mauremys > Mauremys reevesii. Next base: position 119,769,243 of record NC_052624.1, on the reverse strand, counting down.
CTTAATTAAGAGGCCATGTCATGCAGCCTGTTTTGTTTCAGATGGGACACTCCAGCCTTTCTGTATGAATGGGGAATATGAGACGGGGGAAAAAGTGGCTGGATTAGATTTGGGCTGAATAAATGTTGATCTTTCCTCACCTGCTCTTGACAAGACTTCACCTCACTGAAACATTTTTATTAAACTTTAATCAAAAGCACATAAAAGACTGTTGATTGTAGAAAAGTCTAACCTCTCTGTAAGTTTCTTTGCCAGGCCAATCATATAGATGTTAACAACACTGCAGTTCAGACATCCAGTTTAATGTCAGGATATGTTATTTATATCCTAAGTGTACCAAGGATTGCCAAGCAGTCAACATGGAATCAGACAACCCCGCAGCAAGTGACTATACAACTGTGTTGACTGAGGAGCATAAGTCTTTACAGATAGTTTCACATTCGCTTGCATTCAGAATTTTCTCTCCAGATCTGTTTTTCTTCTAATGACGCAATGCATCTGATTTAATAGTAATAATTTCACATTGTAGTTTCAAGGTCTTGGCTGAGAGTAGAATTTGGCCCAGGGGTTTTTGTGTTTATTTCAACTACTTTGGGCCACAACATGTCTTCTGAATGATCTTCCATCACAAAAACAAAAGATGTACAGAGGATGTGTCTTTCTTTTGTTTTTGTTTTTCGTTTTTGCTTTAGAAGTCATGCACAAGTCAAGAGATCCTTTAGTGAGATGCAAAGACTGCAGTTAATCACATAAAAATACATTCAAAAGGCAAATTTTACAGGTCCATGTTGTACAGCAAATGGTATCACATGGACCTTTTAAATAGTGATATTTGTGACCACCATGTTGCTGTGTGTGAGCGGAGTGATCAGGGGTTTCTTCTTCCATTGATCATTCATGTCTTTCTGCCTTTAACATTACTTGGATCTGTGTATCAAAGAGAGATTAAACCCCTCAGAATGAGAAAATGAATTCTACTATTGTTGACTGTATAATGGATATTAATGGGCTAATCATTTCCCAACTGTAATTATTCTGACTAAAGTAAACTCTTAGCAGCTGGTCAGAATTCAGGATTTTTATTCTACAATAAAAAATTACTAAATTGCTAAAGGTATCTGATCTCTTGAAAAGAAAAAAAGCATCAGAAACGTAGGTCAGATGTCGATTATTTCAAATACTTTACTAACAACCTAAGAGTGCTTTTGGCAGGGACATAGGAAATGAGTTGAAAAGCATTAATAAACTTTCAGGCTACTTGAAAACATCTGATCCTGGTACTCAGTCTTTAAATTAACTCTAGATTATTTGCATTATTTGAAACCATAAGTACTGCTTATGGAAAAAGAAAGAAAAAAAATGTAGCGAGGGCAAGAAACCAGAAGAGACAGAAAAAAAAAATGCTGGGAAATAACTTTTACTCCAGGGACTCATTTTGCCACTGATTTGATTAATCCTTTTGGTATTGTGCAGGATGAAACACAGAATTCCATGGGCATTTCATTATAATTTCACTTCCACAATATTTAACTTAATTTTACAAAAAAAAGTTTTAATGAAAGAGACCCCAGTACTGTGGCATGGCTTCACAGTAAGTCAAGTACAAGCTAGTTTATAACAAGGGAGAGAAAATAAATAAACTGTGGATCAAAGAAGTGCTTCCTGAACAATACCTTGCCTCATGGTTTGACAGGCACAGATGTGTCCGGGTATTAAGACAGCTCTACTCCAGTCCTCCGTAATGAATGTGGAAAGTGTTGCACACCAATACAATGGGATATAAGACAGGTGACCTAAGGGAAGGAACCAGCCAAGCACTGTTGAACAAACACAAAGCTTGCATTAAAGGTGACTGGCAAAGGAGTTTTTAAAAACATCCTTTTTGATTTTTTAATGATATTTACAGAAGGCCTGAAAGCTGGGGTTTTTTTTTTTTTTTTCCTGTTTTTACCTTAGAAATATGAAGACATATTTAATGTGAATTATAATACTCTAATTGAAAGATGTATGTGAGTGTCGTGAAACTTTAATAATGATGTAATGTATCCAGAATGTTAATTTGTTGAAGTTAGATGGGTGTTAACAAAAAGCAAACAAAAAGCCAAAAGATTTTAAACAGCGTGTCTAAAAATCTCTTCCCTTTTCAATTTCTCAGTTTTCATTCTCTGCCTGTGTGTTGTTAACATTTCAAAAATCCTCCCATCATGCTAGAGTTTTCCAGGATAGACAGGGCCTGCACTTCTATTGTAAAAAACAAGCAGATAAAAGCCTTTTGTAAAAAAAGAAGAGGAAAGTGTTTTTGCCTTCTTTATACATTAATAATAAGCAAGAAGGAGTTCAAGCCCAATAGTCTTTTCCTTCGAAAATCACCTTTAACATAATGCAAATAACATATTTCTCTTACCATATAAAAAAGAGGCAATAAAAACAGGGTTGAACAGGCAAGCACTTTACAGTCTAAATACTTAGATATAAATACTTAGGTATAAATTTGTAAAATATATAACTAAACTATTTTTTTCTGTATTGTATGCCACTGTGACAGATATTGGTTGACGTTTTTAAGGAAGAACATTCAACTGCTCTTTGCTTGCAGCAACTATCCAAAAATATTGACCCTCAAACAGAAAAAACAAAGAAATAGGGAAGAATCTGGCAAATAGGGAAGAATTCAAAGGCAAAATTTTCATTGACTTCAATGGAAGCAGGAAATGGGTTTAAAATATTAAGCCTGAGCTTCAGCTAACATAAACTGGCAGAGCTCCATTGATTGCAAAGAAGTTGTGCTGATTTGCCCTAGATGAGGATCTGGCCCATTATTCAGAAATGAGAAATATGCTAAACAAGGGATTTCCCAATATGCACTTAGAAAATAACAGGGAAACACCTGCAGAGGAGGCTTCAGGAGATGAAATGAGGGAAGAATGGCCCCTGGTGCAGTTTTCCCAAAATTGTTGTATTGGAGAAGATAGGATTTGTACCTCAAAAACACACACATGGTGAGAGAGAGAGAAAGAGAGAAGTGCCTGACCAACCTGATTGCCTTCTACGATGAGATAAAACAGTGGACTTGATATATCTTGACTTTAGCAAAGTTTTTGATATGGTCTCCTACAGTATTCTTGCCAGCAAGTTAAAGAAGTATGGATTGTATGAATAGACTATAAGGTGGATAGAAAGCTGGCTAGATCTTCGGGCTCAACAAGTAGTGATCAATGGCTCAATGTATAATTGGCAGCCAGTATCAAGCAGAGTGCCCCAGGGGTCTGTCCTGGGGCCAATTTTGCTCAACATCTTCATTAATGATCTGGATGATGGGATGGATTGCACCCTTAGCAAGTTTGTGGATGACACGAAGCTGGGAGGAGAGGTAGATATGCTGGAGGGTAGGGCTAGGGTCCAGACTGACCTAGACAAATTGGAGGATTGGGCTAAAAGAAATCTGATGAGGTTCAACAAGGACAAGTGCAGAGTCCTGCAATTAGGATGGAAGAATCCCATGCACTGCAACAGGCTGGGGACTGACTGGCTAAGCGGCAGTTCTGCAGAAAAGGACCTGGGGATTACAGTGGATGAGAAGCTGGATATGAGTCAATAGTGTGTCCTTGTTACCAAGAAGGCCAATGGCATATTGTACTAGTAGGAGCATTGCCAGCAGATCGAGGGAAGTGACTGGTGTGGCCACATCTGGAGTATTGCATCGAGTTTTGGGCCCCCCACTACAGATATGATGTGGACAAATTGTAGAGAGTCCAGCGGAGGGCAACAAAAATGATTAGGGGGCTGGGGCACATGACTTATGAGGAGAGGCTGAGGGAACTGGGCTTATTTGGTCTGCAGAAGAGAAGAGTAAGGGGAGATTTTATAGCAGCTTTCAACTACCTGAAGGGGGGTTCCAAAGAGGATGGAGTTAGGTTGTTCTCAATGGTGGCAGATGGCAGAACACAGCGCAATAGTCTCAAGTTGCAGTGAGGGAGGTCTAGGTTGGATATTAGGAAACACTATTTCACTAGGAAGGTAGTGAAGCTCTGGAATGGGTTACCTAGGGAAGTGACAGAATCTCCATCCTTAGAAGTTTGTAGGGCCCAGCTTGATAAAGCCCTGGCTGGGATGATTTAGTTGGTGTTGGTCCTGCTTTGAGCAGGGGATTGGACTAGACAACCTCCTGAGGTCTCTTCCTACCCTAATTTTCTATGATTCTATGACAGAGAAAGAGAGAGAGAGAGAGAGAGAGAGAACTAGCGGTGGTTCTATCTTCCAAAAGCCACTAGCCTCTTCCCTGCTCTCCTTCATAAAACTTGAGTTAAAATTCTGTGTGACATAAAGCAATAGCAATTATTAAGTTTTGGGTTTACAATATTATTTTCTGGGCTGAATTCTGATTTTATTAGGAATTCTTATTATAGCTGATCATTTTGTGTACAACTTGATCCTTTGTCTAAGAAGCCAAAACAATAAAATTCATTAGTAACTAAAATGAGCTGACTAACTTAGGTACTTATATGGCCCCCCATCACTGCACTTCATAGTCTTTATCCACACAACATCCCTATGAGGGAAGTATTATTATCCCTATTTTACAGATGGGGAACTGAGGCACAAAGAGGGTAAGTGACTTTCCCAAAATCTCAAAGGAAGTGTGTGGTAGAGCTGGAAATTGAACCTGGGTGTCCTGAATTCTAGCCTCATTCCCTAACCACTGGACTATTCTTCACTTTTTGCTGATGGGCAACTTTCATCTTAAGTGCTGGAACTAGGGGTGCTTAGGGTGCTGCTGCACCCCCGGCTTGAAGTGGTTTCCATTATTTACAGGATTTATAATTTGGTTCAATGGTTCTCCGCACCCCCACTGTACAAATTGTTCCAGTACCACTGCCTTTAGTTGTGTCTTCAAAGCAAGAGACATTATGTTGATTCACGGAGGAGCTAGACTAATTCATATACAACAAGACTTATTTATACCATAGGTGCTCAAAAAGCTCATTTGTTCATTTGTTGTTGGGCTGGTGGCTGGTGAATGCTCAATGGCTAGTTATAGGCCATTTAATTGCAAGGAGGCTGAGAGCCAACATAAAACATTTTTTGCTGCTGGCCTTGTGATTGTGCACTGGTCCAGTGTCACCTGCAAACAGTCTAGGTAAAATGGACTTCAACTTTAACTCTCACTTTTAAATTGTGATGGGCAGTAGGAGGAGGGGAAAAGACATCAGGTCAAAGAGAAAGTTTTAACTCTAAAATCAGGTTTTTATGTAAAATTTATATCAAAGAGCTCTGAAAATGGAGTGCAATGCACAGGGCCGGCTAGAGGCACCAGCGAAGGAAGCAGGTGCTTGGGACAGCCAATGGAAAGGGGCGGCACGCTCGGGTCTTCAGAGGCAATTCAGCAGCGGGTCCCTTAGTCCTTCTCTTCCTCTTTGAGCTGCTGCCGAAGTGCCGCAAATGAGGAAGAGAGGGAGCAAAGGACCCGCCGCTGAATTGCTGCAGAAGAATGAAGCTGCTGCCAAAGTACCGCCAATCAACTTTATCTTTTTTTTTCCTGCTTCGCCGCTTGGGGCGGCAAAAAAGCTGGAGCGGGCCCTGGCCGTGCATACGGTTCTAATGTTTTATTCAATACTATTTGTGTTATTATTAATCACACTTGGTTAATAAGAATTTCTGTGAGGATTGAAAAGAGGATACATACTAAGACCCTGATCCTGCAGCTTGTTCTGCATGGGCAGAATCCCATGCTGAATCCCACTGAACTCAATGCTTGGGCAAGGTCCTGCCATGTGGAACAAGTTGAAAGATCAGGGCCAACAAGATTAACTCCATTCAATACCACAGCAATGGATGTCTTAAAACATCCAAAATACAAAGATAGAAAGATAGGAAGATAAAGTTTAGATTTTCTTCATATCAGAGAACTTACCAGTGATTTAATTTTGTTTCAAAAACTGAACTCCCATTTATAGTCAAAGAAGTGTTAGTCTGACTAATACTTTGTCGCTTCATGATGAGTGAATTTCCAAGGCCATGCATTCCTAGGACATCAGTTTGCAAAAAGCCAAAAAATGTATGAATCAAAAAAGGCCCCGTTTTTCCTTTGGAGTGATAACTGAGCCTAGAGGTGACCCTTACACACAATTGCAGTTATTCAGGTTTTAAAAAGCCAGCAAATTCACATGTAACAATATCTTCCAGTTTCAACAGATTGGGAGCCTGTCAGCTCCCTCATCTGTCAACACTTGTTCAGGTCACTAGATGAAGACAGCAGTGCACAGTCGCAATATGTTTGTCGCAGGATATGCACCAAGCTAAAGCACCACAAAGGGTTTCAAATGAGGGCCAGAACCACTCAGTCATTTTCTCCTGTCAATGATAAGAAAACCAACTTAAAAGAGATAGCTGTTTCTCCAAGAGGTAGTATCAGTAGCAAACTGTCACCAAATCAAAATTGTTAAAACACCAGTGATTGTACTAATTCAGTACAAATAAGCCAGGTTCTAGTTCCAACAAGCTTGACATTTCCTTTTGCTAGGGCTGAGTAGAGGGAAGCAGATGTCTTATTTGTTCAACAGAAAGGGCAAATTATGTGCATATTGCTTCCTCTGAGAAAAGAATTGCCAAAACAAAATGTACAGTTAAGAGTCTGAAGTAATGGAGCACACAGTGTCCACTTTGCTTCCTGGTTTCTTCTAATAGCATATGAGAAACCAGAAAATTATTGGGAGTATTTCTGGCCTTTTTTCTCATGCTGTGAAAGGATCTATCACAGTTACAGTCCTTCTCATATTTTCTAGATATTTTGTTATAATTCTTACTGGACTTTTCTGTGGTATTCAATCATTGGCCTTCATGGGTGATGAAGCAGGTCAGAACTGTCTACCACAGAGCGTTGGGAAGGATTGTGTCTCAAAAGGGAATGCAAGGGGGCTGTGTTTATTGCACCGTCCTTTCTCACAGTTTTCCAGTCATGGGCCTTCTCCTCTCATCCTTTCCCATTCCCTTTAGGATAATGCACAAACTGGAGGAACTCAGAAGGAGAAGTCCACGTGCTCCACAAAGTGCAGGAGCTGCAGTTACAAGTGTCCCTGGAACGTATTAATATTTTGTTTGCATTTTGCTTTTTGCTTGCACTTCTACCATTCTAAGGCCTCATTGTCTACCACCAGCACCATATGTGTCAGGCCTGTGCAGAGAGCAAAAATAACACTCTCATCCTGATTTGGTAGAATTGTATACTCACCTTGCATGAATATAAATGACTACACAAGGTACAAGGCAGTGGAGAATTTGACCAAATGTCATCAAATCCACTATGTTTCTCCAATAATGTACTACATCAGAGGTTCTCAAACTGTGATCATGTGGTGAGCTCCATTCAGGTGGTCTGCAGAGAGTTGCCTCTAAGGTGCACACCTAGGCAGTCACACACGAGAGAATGAAGGACCACCCACCTTATTAGTCGAGCCATGCAGGGTGCCTGGACACTGGAGAAGAGATATGTTAGGTGAGGTGGTGGCCTTGGGAGGAATAGGGGGTAGGTGGTCGGGGGTAGTGGGGCAAGAAGAGGGGGAGGGAGCAATTCAGGAAGTGCAGGGCTGCGGCAGCCAGAGAAAGAGGTGACTTTCCCCAGCTCCAGGGCTGTGGCTGCCAGGAAGAAATAGCCCTTCTTCTCAGCCTCAGCTCGGGGGCTGCTTCAGTGGGGGAGAGAGGGCACATCCATCGCTTTAGAAAGGTAAGACTACTGATATTAAAATATGACTTGTGTGTTTTTCTTAGTAGAACAAAAAAAGTTAATTATTATTAAGGTTTTTTAATATAACGCTGTGGCGGAGCAGGCACCCCAGTGCCCCTTTGTGGCAGGGGTAAGATGGGGTGCCAGCACCTCACCACTCTCAAGTCCTTATGTTCGCCTCACTGCAGGTGGTCTGTGACAACCTCTTGGCCTTCCTTCCTACTATCACCCCTGTCCAGTGGGGTAGTGCAGCCTAGTGGCCAGGGTCCATATAAACCCCCTTATGAGTGGGGTAGCGCAGCCTAGCGGCCAGGGTCCATATAAACCCCCTTACAAGTGAGGTAGTGTGGCCTAGTGGCCAGAGTCCATATAAACCCCCTTCATGGTTCAGAGGGGAGTAGGGGGACTCAGGCCCGCCCTCTCCACCAAGCCCCGATCCAGGGCCCTGGTAGTGGCAAGCTCCCATTGCCACTCACTCGGTGGGAATCCGGCACAACACGCCGAGCGTCAATACAGCTCTAACACCGTTTGTCTCTAGAGTTCCCCTTGGTCACTTCCTACCATGAATACTTGGTCATCTGTGATGGGGAGTACACTGGTCTGTTCCTTTTTTGTGGCGTCCTCCGGCGGGGTCTCAGGTAGTGCCTCGGCTTGGCTGACTCCTGGACCCTGGCTCGCAGGCCCTCCCTCTGCGGGAGCTAGTGGCATGCATCCTTCCCCTCTGCTAGTCCACCCAGACTGAGCTGATCTGCAGGCTTTTATATCTGTTCTCCAGTTGGAGCATGCCCAGCAGAGCTTCGGGGTGTGTGGCTTCCTCTGCTATGAAGGAAGGGTTAACCCCTGCGGTACCAATGCGGGGCCACTCTGCCCCATCACAAGCACTTTTATCCAAAGCTCTTTACAATAGTTAGCTAATGGTACAAACAATATTTGGAAAGATCATTAAGTGGTCTGCTGAGACCCTCAGCAATTTTCAAGTGGTCCACAACAAAAAAAGTTTGAGAACCACTGCACTATGTGATTGATTCAGTTTAATCTGATGTATAAAGAAAAGGTTCAAGAAACATAAATCTTCTGAGAATTTTAATAATTTCTCAACCATATATGTATATACACACAGACACACCTGACAAACAACACAAGAACATAAGAATGGCCCTACTGCATCAGACCAAAGGTCCATCTAGCCCAATATTCTGTCTTCCAGCAGTGACCAGTGCCAGGTGCTCCAGAGGGAATGAACAGAACAGGTAATCATCAAGTGATCCATCTCTGTCACCCATTCCCAGCTTCTGGCAAACAGAGGCTAAGGACACCATTCCTGCCCAATAGCCATTGATAGACCTATCCTCCATGAATTTATCTAGTTCTTTTTTGAACCCTGTTATGGTCTTGACCTTCACAACATCCTCTGGCAAGGAGTTCCACAGGTTGACTGTGCATTGTGTGAAGAAATACTTCCTTTTATTGTTAACAGGTTCCCATTTTTATAACATATAAAGTTTAGAAACCTTTTCGTTATACAAAAGATGCTCTGTGACTACAGTTTTATTTGGGTGTTCACAATCCAAATTCAAAATGGACAAAATCATTGTAACACAGTTTGTGATATCATTATCATTTCCAGAGCATTCATTTGTGATGTCACATAAGGAATAAGCATCAGGAACAGATCAGTGCTTAAAATAAAAATTCTGGTTTTTTTTACAAATTAATATATGAAATTACTTTTAAATTGGGGGAACAAGAAATATAGAAAGCACATAAGAGGAAATAAATAATCTTAAATATTAGAGTGTATTTTCAAAGATTTCCAAATTAAGTACTAATTCAGATGTTATATTTTATTTAAAAATAATTAGAAAACTTTTAGATTTCTCAGGTTAAAATTCCTCTGTTTTTAAGAACATTGTCTGCACTGATACTTAGTATTTTGAAGTAGACAAAACACAGTCTGAAGAAAAAATGTGAGGGAGTTGCTATAGTCAAGATTTAAAAAAAATCTTTTGTTTGGATTCAAAAATCTCTTCCTTTTATTCTGTTTCTCTCAGTGTCTCTGAAATGTTCAAGGAGGAAAAAACCCACTTAGAGTGATGTTTTCAGTATGTGATGCTCTATTGAACTCTCATTCCACTTTCATTTTTTCCTATCTCTTTCACTGTCAGTAGTTTGCCTTCTATTTGACTTGCTTCTCACTCCTCCTTTTTGGGAGCTAAAACAAAAGATGTTCAGAAAGAGACCATAGCACAGTGATTTCATTCAGCCTTGATGTTTGATTTCAGCAGCTTTTTTGGATCTAGCTTCCAAAACTTTCACTGTTCAGACAGCTTAGAGAAAGGGTAGTTTTAGTTTACAACTTGCTGCCATTGCCATCCTGAATATAGATGTTGCCTGTTGTGTTACTCTTTTCAACCCACAGCACCCACGTTGCTCCGAGTCCCTACTACATGGGCTATTCCTGCACAAGGAATTAGACACTCTGAGCTTGATTCATGGGCCCTAATTCTGAGCTGTGGCTAATCTGAGCTTGGTGCAGTCCCAGGGGAGGGGGTGTGTGTGTAAAGATTGCTTTATGACACCTTTGTACCTCTCAGATTCTAGAGGCAGTGGGGGACTGGACTAACAGCTAGCATAAACAAAACCAGCCATAAGTGCTGCTTCAACTTACACTGTGCTTCTACATTTCCCTTTGCAACCATTCAGTAGCCCAGAACAACTGGAGTGTACATCTGCCATCCCAAACTACCCTGGCAATGCCTGGTAAAGGAGCAAGGTGTAGAGATGCCTTATGGGAGCCAGTCTACCAGAGCTACTGCAGAAGGTGGAATTTGAGCACTCAAGTTTGCAATGAATTCTTCACTTGGGCAGCGGGGTGGGGAGTTTGCCCTATAAGAAGCAGCAGAGGAAGGGATCCCCCAAACCAGCAGATGCCCCTGAAATCCTCATGAATCCCAATGGGAGTACATGGGAAAAATAGCCATCTGTGTGAAGATCCTCTGCCAGGGACTCACCAGCTAGCCACCAACCCCAAACCTCACTATGCCCCTTTCATAGATTCATATATTATAAGGCTAGAAGGGGCCACTGTGGTTATCTAGTCAGCCTTCTTGTATAACACAGGCCCTAGAACTTTCCTAAATTAATTCTTGTTAGAACTAGAGCATGCCTTTTAGAAAAATATCCAGTCTTAATTTAAAAATTGCCAGTAATGGAAACTCTATCATGACCCTTGGTAAGTTGCTCCAATAGTTCATAACTCTCACTGTTATACATTTGCACCTTATTTCCATTCTGCATTAGTCCAGCTACAAATTCCAGCCATTGGATGTTGCTATACCTTTGTCTACTAGATTGAAGAACCCTCTCCTATTCATCTCCTTAAGTATATCATGATAAGATCTGTTTTCTAATTCTTTAATCATTCTTTTGGCCCTTCTCTGAACTCTGTTACTGTCCTTCTTGAATTGTGAGCACAAGATCTGGACACAGCATGCCACCAGTTCCAATCATGCAGGTAATATAACCTCTCTAATTGTACTTTATATTCCAAAACATCACACTATGAGTTCATGCTCAGTTGACTATCTACCAGGACCACCAAGCCTTTTTCAGTCATGACTTCCCAGGATAGAGTCCTTCATCATGTCAGTATGGCCTACATTCTTTATTCCTAGATTACCTTACATTTATACACTCTGAAACACATAATATTTGCTTGTTCCTACTTTACCAACTGATCCAGATTGCTCTGTATCAGTGACCTGTCCTGTTTATTATTTACCACTCTCCCAATCTTTTTGCATCATCTGCAAACTTCATCAGTGATGATTTTATGTTTTATTTGAGGTCATTGATAAAATTTTAAATAGTATAGGGCCCAGGATCTACCCCTGTGGAATCCCACTAGAAACACACCTGCTCAATGATTATTACCTGTTTACAATTATAGTTTGAGGCCTATCAAATTAGCTGGCTTTAAAATCCATGTGAACCATGTTGAATTTTTATTGTTCTTGTTTTTAATCACAATGGCATGTGGTACTAAGTCAAATGCCTTAGAGAAGTGTAAGTATATTATAGCAATATTATTACTTTTATCAAATAAATTTGTAATCTAATCAAAAACTCATTGTTAGTTTGACAAGATCTATTTTCCATAAAACATGGTGATTAGCATTAACTATATTACACTTCTTAATTTTTTATTAATTGAGTCCCTTGTTAATCATTCCATTATTGTGTCCAGGATCCATGTTAGACTACTCTATAATCATCTGGATTTTCAAGTTTGCTCAATATTGGCACAACATTAGCTATTTTGTAATTCTCTGAAATTTCCTGAATGTTCCCAGACTTATTGATAATGAACATTAATTGTCCAGAATGTGTCTCAGCCAAATCCCTTAAAGTGCTTAGATGCAAGTTATCTGGACCTGCTGATTTTAAAATGTTTAACTTTAGTAGCTGCTGTTTAATACCTTTTTGCATTATTGTTGCAATCAAAATAATTTCATGATATTGTATAAATACATCATCTTTTTTCCTCCCAGATACAGAACAGAAATGTTTACTGAAAAGGTCCAACTTTTCTGTATTATTACTCACAGTTCTACCATTTCATCTAGTAATTGATCAATACCATTGTTAGGATTCCTTTTGATCCTAAGATATTTACAAAACTCCTTTTTATTGTCCTTAACTTTGGTGGCCACAGAGTTCATCTTGAGTCCTTTTGCCTCCACTTATCAATTCTTTACAATTCTTTACTTCCAATTTATAATCATTGCTTTCAATTTCCTCTTTTTCAATTTATAGATAGATAGATTTTATAGCTTTTTACATTTCCCCCTAAGCCAGGTTGGATCTTTAACTAGCATAGCCTTTTTTTGTGATTGTGGATTGTTGGATACTAGTAAAATATTAATAAGCAGTTCCCAATTCTCATTTATCTTTTTCTGTTTCTGCATTTGAAGACTTGAGGATCCCTTCCATTTTGCCCATTTCACACCCCTTCATTTTCATGGCCCTATCTCCATCTCATTCCTCCTGGGGTAGATTGCACCTCTGCAATTCTGACTGACTCCTGCACAGGAGTAAGGGAGAGGCAGTTTCCTTGTATTTCCCCCTCCTTTGTGTTGGCTGGGCTAACAATAATCTGGACCTTAAAAAAATGAGTATTGTTTGGGTTCATATTCTTTTTGGTAATTTTGATTGTGCTCAGGAGAGAGGAGAGAAAGAGTGAAAGTCCTTATCATTTAGTGTATTTTGCTTGTTGACTACAATCCATATTCAAAATTATTTTGTTCACATTTGCACATATTTATTGCTTTTAAATATGAATTGGGAATTATTGGTCATCTTTCTGAATGAACACACTAAATGAAATTTATCGCAGTATATATAGTAACTAGACAGAGTACCAGAATTATCAATCAGATGTAGCAGCAAAGAACTTGATTGGTAGTAGCTTTCTTATAATGAGAATCTTTCTATATGATTTGTGGAGTGAAATGATGAAAATGATCTCTGTATTTGATAAATTAAGCACTTCTACCAAAATATCTACATAAAATTTAAAATATCATGAAACTTGTGCCCTGTTGACATATTGAAAGAAAAAACAGTTTTCATTTCCCTTACTTTTTATTACATTTTTAGTTCTTAAATTGTGGATAAGTATCATTTTACTGGTTAGCAAAGGTCACATGAAATTTTGTATGGAACTAAATGCATTATTCTGGACTTAAATTTGCAATTAGAATGGTATGTTTAAGTTGGAAAATAATATCTTAGGCATAAGATTAAATGCAGAAATAATAAAGAAAATAGATTCAAAACTTGCTAAGAAAATTGTTAAAATAGTATCAAATTGTACATGTCCTGAATATTGGCAAGTATTCTGAGGAAGGCGAAACAGCAAAAAACTGAACACCTCCCATCTATATGAAATTAGGGTGGGCGTATAAAATTCCTTTGTGATCCATTATAAGTAAATTAAACAAGTGTACCAAAGGAAAAATACCCCAGCATCAGAGGTGCAGCCCTAAAATTAATCTTGATGTTTGCCTCGACATATCTTTGTGAGTCTGTTTTCTTGACATTCAAACATGTGAAATCCAAGCACCAATCCATTTTGACAGATATCCACTTAAGAGAACTGATGCATGTGAGCACAAACCAAACTACAAAGGAATTGTTGAAAGCAAGCATTGCCAGAAGTCCCACTTAGTAAAAGGTTAAGTTTTTATTATTATAATTAACTATACATTATAAATGTATAATAAATATACATTATCAAATTATATAATGATTATGTGTGTGCATATATACACATAGACATATATAATCATTATATATTACTGAAGCTCTTTGGCAATGTACATTGGTAAATTCCGGCTTCTTCTCAGGCTCAGGTTGGACATCCCTGGTTTAGGATGATAAATAGATCAGAGTGGAGAAAGACTCATAAGATGTCAATTAAAAAATATTTTTATAGAATCAGTGCTTCCTGAAACTTCTGACACAATCTGTAGAACTTGCACAACATACACTTTCCGCCAATAGCAGAACAGTTTACAAATGAAGGGTCATATTCTGCTTGAGTTAACATGGTGAATAATAGCTGATTTCAACTGAGTGACAGACAGCTGTGCATATATCTCTATCAGTGTTATAGAGGGCAAACAATGTATGAGTTTACCCTGTATAAGCTTTATACAGGGTATAACGGATTTATTTAGGGTTTGGACCCCATTGGGAGCTGGGCATCTGAGTGTTGGAAACAGGAACACTTCTTAAGCTGTTTTCAGTTAAGCTTGCAGCTTTTAGGGGAAATGGTTCAGACCTGGGTCTGGGTTTGAGACACACAAGCGTGTCTGGCTAAAACCAGGAAGGGCACTGAAGTCCTAAGCTGGCAGGGAAAACAGACTCTGAGGTAGTCAAAGCACATCAGGTGGCAGTCCCAAAGGGAGTTTCTGTGATCCAACCCGTCACAGAAAAAAGGACTTTTGTAAGGACCCTAAAGTAAGGTTTACCAGAGTGGCTGCCAGACTATTATCCAAGTGCCAATTATAAGCCCACTATGGAATGAGAAAGAGGCTATATCATTTGTAGCAATTAGTACCTGAACTTAACTGTTCCTGGCAAATAGTCCCTTTTGCAAAAACAAATTGTATGTGTAAGTTCAAATCCAAATTCAATTAATAAGTTCTTTGCCTGCAGGTACTTGCCACAGACTTTGTAGAGAAAATCTAGAGTTTACTGGCTTCTGTTAATCTTAGACATGATGTCATCATACATAATGTTACTTAACCACTACTTTTTTTTTCTGTATATACATGTATATATCCCCTGATTAACTAGTCATCTGGGGTGAGGGTGTAATACATTATGCACAGAGCATTTTGTAAGACTGGATCTGAATGGAATTTAATGGACTTTTTATAAGGAAAAGGGCAAATGTGGTTAACTCAGTCTGCAGATCCAATCCCCAGACATTTGGTTGAATTCCAAATCCTTAGTGTAAGCCTTTAAATAATTTTTAAAAATAAAACAACAGAATAAAATGAAAGTTGAGATGGCACAGAAGTACTCATTGCCTTTAAGTGCTTATAGGGATCCCCAAAATATCCATCCAACCCAGGGGCACTACAAAACAGCAAGGGTCAGAATGCTTAGTATTATTAACACAAGTACTTATTCTAGACACTCTTAGCTGTTACAAAATCATGCAATATGGCCAGTTTCAAAATGAATGTAAATTCCTAGGTTTCAAAAAGAAATTCAGAAAAATCAAATGACATTCATTTTAAATGCTGAGATACTAGTAGGTATTTTAACTTTTTTTAAAAGCCATGCTTTTTATTGAACTCTCATTACTTACACAGTTGCACTACATGAAGAAGGCAATTGGTTTCATTTTATTTCTCAAGTGGCAGAAAGTGATGCTGAGTGTCCATGTTGCAATGAAGCTAATATGATCCTCCTCTGCTTCTAAGCCCAGTGCTAAGGATGCTCAGAGCATTGATTTGTCTAACCACTAGAAAACACAAGCATTGGTAATGCTCTAAGCATGCTACATAGCTCATAAATATCCATCCAAAAAAATGACCCCTCTACATTTTGTCAATAATAGAGAAACTAACAATATCACTCCCATTAAATACACATCCAAATTCTGTATGTATCCTATATTTTAAATTAGTTTTTCTTTAATTATAGAAGGATAGTGGTTCCTTTATATATATATATATATATATATATATATATATATATATATATATATATATATATATATATATAGCCTTCTGTTAGGAGAAACAGGCTCTCTTCTGAGCTTCATGTCCTTTCACAATTCTGAAAATACCTTCATGATATTTTTCCTGTAACTATTAGATGATTAAAACTAAGCATGTGCATTGCAGCTTATTACAACAGGTTTTTAATGTCCACAAAAATCACATCTGCTAAAAATAATTTCAATTTTCTTAACCCTTTTTATCCAGATTGTTCCTATAAAAATTATTTTTGTAGTGTTAATTATTGACAGTAATAAACTCTGCAATTATGCATGGAATTCAATTTTTGGAACTTCTGCCTCATATTAATTATGAACGCGTTACAAGAATCCCTATGATATCTCTCTCCATTTTTTAATTCAAGTCTCCTCACAGACACATTTTCTTTATGATAAGTCTCAAAACTGCCTTAGTGGGGAATATTACTTTTAACAAAAGACATTTTACATGAGCCTAGACAACTGTGATACACTTTATTCAAAGAAATTAAAACAAGAAAGCAGGAATATTTAAGTAGTCTCAATGTTCTGCTTGCTTCTAAGTAGCAACCTCAAGAGTAAGCAACCAGTTGTTTAAATAACACCCAGAAATATACAACTAGTCAAAGCTGAAAGGGCTTCATAAGGTAATCTCAGAGGTACTCAAGTTAGGCAGACATAATTCATTAAACATGTCCATTGCTAGCAATAATTTGTCTTTGTTTCAACTGTCTCCAATAACTTATCATTCTATCGACATTTGTATCAAACAAGCTTTTTCCTATCACAATATGGTTTTGTCCTCCTCGCTCTCCATGTGCACTGGTGAAGCAGTATGGAGATTACTTGCCTATAAAATGGTTCAACTACTCATGCACACAGCTACCAACTTCTCTTGTGAAGACATATTACTCCTCATGTTTTGATACAGGTCTTATGCTTATTATTTTTTCAGAATAAAAAGCTCTTAAAATATGATGGAAAATAAAAATATTTAAAATAGAAACTTAGCTACACCTAAAACTTACCTAGACAGTGTCCCCTTCCCGTATTTCCTTTACACTGGAATAGTTGGCAGAATAAAACTGAGAATAGCAAAATATAAATTACTTTTTCTCCATTATCACATTTAAATAAAAATAGAAGTAGTGAACCCGACAGGTTGAGACAATTCAACTAAAACAGTTTGGCTAAAATCAAATAACATTCAAAGTATACAATTAAAACGAGTGGCAGTTTTCCCTCCCAATTTCTCCTTTCTTATATCTAGCATTGACAGGGCTTCCCTGCTGGAAGGGTAACAATAGCAGTAACCTGCACTAATGCTTCAGAATTAGTGGGGGAAAATAGCCTGCTTTCTGCTCCGATAGCTCAGTTTCTCCCAAATCACACAGGCCACATGTCCTTTTGTAAAGCAGCTGTCCTCAATGGATTCTGAGTCCAGCTATAGGGAACCTATTGTGAACGCCCAAAACTACCACACCCAATTCCAGAAACTTCTGGGTCTGGCACGCTAATTGTGTATCGGCCTAGGAACAATGATGAAGACACAACTCTACCCCATTAATCTCTTAAAGAGAGATCTCCCTGTTAGGTAAGTGGGTGTCATTAGAATTGTATAAATAGGTATTAGAATTGTAAGAATTATAAGAATGTGTACAGTGCTCAGACTTTAGTGAAAGTTGCTGCATGCATTAATCTCATTTGTAACAGCTGTATCCCATATTGTAAGGTAATAGTTGAGCAGTTGTATCATGAGCCTCTGTGACTATAAATCTCTGTGTATGGCTTCAGAAGGGAGACATGAAATAAGGGATATATCTTCAGGGACTTGGGTAATTGCAATCTGAATGTGACCGGGTTGATCCATGCCTCAGTCTTGAAAGGACCCAGATATTGGTGGTCCAGTTTGGTTTAGGAGCAAATAAATTTAAGATTGCAGGTGGACAGCCAAACTTTGTCTCGTATGTCACTTTTGTAGTGGTAATCAAGATGGTCAATTACAGACAGTTGACAAGAGGTGTAAGGATAGTTATCATAAGGAAATAGATTCAAGTAGTGTAATGACTCAGCCATTCCCAGTCTCTATTCAAGCCAGAGTTAATGGTATCTAATTTGCAAATCAATTCAAGCTCAGCAGTTTCTCCTTGGATTCTGTTTTTGAAGTCTTTCTGTTGCAAAATTGCCACCTTCAGGTCTGTTACTGAGTGGCCAGACAGGTTGAAGTGTTCTCCTACTGGTTTTTGAGTATTATGATTTCTGATGTCAGATTTGTGTCTGACATCACTACTTGAATCTATTTCCTTATGATAACTATCCTTACACCTCTTGTCAACTTTCTGTAATTGACCATCTTGATTATCACTACAAAAGTTTTTTTTTCTGCTGATAACAGGTCATCTTAATTAATTAGCCTCTCAGAGCTGGTATGGCATCTTCTCTGTATGTGTGTATATACTCTTCTTATATATTCCATTCTATGCATCTGATGAAGTGGGCTGGAGCCCACAAAAGATTATGCTCAAATAAATTTGTTAGTCTCTAAGTTGCCACAGGTACTCCTGTTCTTTTTACGGATACAGACTACATGGCTGCTACTCTGAAACCTTTCCTTTGTAGGTTACAAGAGGCCGAGAAGGGGGGAAGAAGAAGAAAGAAGAAAGCAGAGAACGGGTTAACTCAACACTGCAGCTAGCAATCTCAGTCCAAGGATAAGAAGCTGACACCAGCCCAAGGCCAACTGCTACCTGCCAAGACAAAGGGAGAAGTGCAACTCCTCTCCTCCCCCACCCCCCGCCCCGCCCAGCCATGAGAAAGGAAAGTTGTTGAACAAAATACAGGGGCCAGGAAAAGGAGCGAGACAGCAAGGCAAGCCAGGAACAACAGAACTGAAACCAGTATGTTTTGGGGAAAGTTGAAGAGACCACAGAAAGCTGGTTTGGACTGGCACAAAGAGCACCAGGAGCAGAGTTCCCTGAACGAACCCCCGCACCCCCAAGGAGCCCAGGACTTAAAACCCTCCTGAGAGCTGAAGCAATTCAGAGAGCACAGCAGATCCTTGGATGGCCTGGACCCAGGACATCACTCCCATCCACCTTTGCCCCCCTCTTCTTCTTATGTTACACCCAGACTTGGCCAGTCTGTGTCGTACATGTATGAGTATGAAAGTGGGTTAGGGCTTGGGCATTAACGCTTTCTTTCTTTCCTTGAGTGATGTGGGAGCATTCCCAGCACTCTCTGCTGTTATTTTATTATTTTATTATTACAGCTTTAAAATTTAGACACTTGGTGTGCCTTGTCATCTCCTCCCCAAAAACATCCTGTGGCCCTAGGCAGATTGGTAACGAAAATCTGTCACAATATGCACAGACTCTCCTGCCCCTCCGCCCCGAACTTTCTAGTTATGAGTTGCACAAACTGGGTTTTGGCATAAACAAGAAATAAGTTTATTAACTACAAAATGTACATTTTAAGTGATTATAAGGGGTAGCTAACAGAACAAAGCAAACCACCTTAGTAAATAAACAAAAAACACAAACTGAGCCCAACACACTAGCAGGTAGGATATAAATCAGCAAATTTTCACCCTGAATGATAAACAAGCTGGCAGATTCTTAAAGCACAAGTTGCCTTGGTTTTCCCAGGTTTTCATACACAGGCAAAAAATCCCTCCAGCCTGGGACCATCACCTCTCACAGTTTAGTTCTTGTTCCTTGGGTGTTTCCAGGTATGTTGTGTTGGGGAGAGTGAGGTCCCCCCATAATGGCATTTTCCCCCTTTTATATCTTCTCCCCACTTGCTGGAAAGTTCTTTTGCAGGCTCAAACTGTTCCCATTGTGTGGTGCTATCTCTGAGAGGGTTCGATTGTACATAGTTTCTGGGGTAATCCATGTGCTTGTGTGCATTTCCTCAAAAAGCCATTAACATTGTTTGGCCTTTTTACTATCGTACCTGAAAGGCTGTTTGTGGGTGTTTTCAACCTCAGGACATGTTTCAGCAACACATACGTAGCCAAACTTCTTAACTTCACATATGACAATAGCACATACAATCCAATGAGCTATTACTGTCTATCAGATCAAGACTCCTGACACCTCACAAGGCATACTTTGTATAAGACATATCTTAATTACATGACATATCAAGAATCTGGTTGACCTGCTCCATTTGTCAATTAGTGTATGGATGGTAGGCAGCTGAGACGAGAAGCTCAATCTCCAGAAGTTTTAGAAATTCTTGCCAGAATTGGGAAATGAATTGAGAACCATAGTGCTACATGATGCTTGATGGTAATCCATGGAGCCAAAAAAATGTTTTTCAGGAAGAGGCAAGCCATTCCCTGGGCAGTAGGGATGGTGCGGCAAAAGGCAAAGGGTGCCATTTTGGTTAAGAGGTTGACCACAACTAGTATCATTGTATGTCCCTGGGAAGTATGCTAAGAGCTGCAGTAGGGGGACTGCGCTGGTGAGTATCTGAGTGTCTGTTGGGGGGACAGTTTGGCAGTTTGACTGTGTGCTTGATTGTTTGATTGCTTGTTTGACCAGTTTGATTTGGGAGTGCTTTGTTCCAGCTGGGCCTGACTGTTATAAAAAGGCAGTCAGCTGCAAACCAGCTGAGCAGCGAACAGCAGAGAGGCAAACAGAAGGAGTTTGCCTGGAGAGAGTTCTTAGAAGGAAGAGACCATGCATGCTGATGCTGCCGTTGTAACCTGCACAGGATGTGCCATGTTTGTCTTCCTTCCACAGGATAGAAGCGACTTTGTCTATATAAAGTGCAAGCTGATCTCCATATTGGAGGAGAAGATTCAAGGTCTGGAGAAACGGATATCAACCCTGCGTTCCATAAAAGAAAATGAGGATTTCCTGGATAGACGTCAGGATCAGCTTCAGCGGGCACCATGTTCTGAAGATTCAGAGCAGGCTACACAGCGGGGACAGAAGGTGAGTGAGGATAACTTGTGGCATGTGACATCCAGAAGAGGAAAGAGTACCAGAAACGTCCATGTACCAGAAACACAGATACAGGTGAGCAACCGTTTTCGTGTTCTCTCCTCAGGTACTAGTGCAGAGAGTGGAGTGGATGATACATCTGAGGGAACAGAGCAGAAGGAGACTCCACTGATTGGAAGGCATGAGATGCGCCATCCTAGGGATGGGGGTTCCACGACCATCACTCCCAGGAGGAGGAGGAGGAGGGTGGTGGTGGTCGGGGACTCTCTCCTCAGGAGGACGGAGTCATCTATCTGCCGCCCTGACCGGGAAAACTGAGAGGTGTGCTGCTTGCCAGGGGCTAGGATTCACGATGTGACGGAGAGACTGCAGAGACTCATCAAGCCCTCGGATCGCTACCCCTTCCTGCTTCTCCACGTGGGCACCAATGATACTGCCAAGAATGACCTTGAGCGTATCACTGCAGACTACGTGGCTCTGGGAAGAAGGATAAAGGAGTTTGAGGCGCAAGTGGTGTTCTCGTCTATCCTCCCTGTGGCAGGAAAAGGCCAGGGTAGAGACCGTCGAATCGTGGAAATCAACGAATGGCTATGCAGATGGTGTCGGAGAGAAGGGTTTGGATTCTTTGACAATGGGATGGTCTTCCAAGAAGAAGGATTGCTAGGTAGAGACGGGCTCCACCTCACGAAGAGAGGGAAGAGCATCTTTGCAAGCAGGCTGGCTAACCTAGTGAGGAGGGCTTTAAACTAGGTTTACCGGGATAAGGAGACCAAAGGCCCGAGGTAAGTGGTGAAGTGGGATACCGGGAGGAAGCACAAGCAGGAGACTGCAAGAGGGGAGGACTCCTGTCTCAGACCGAGAAAGTGGGACAATCAGCGAGTTATCTTAAGTGCCTATACACAAATGCAAGAAGCCTGGGGAACAAGCAGGGAGAACTAGAAGTCCTGGCACAGTCAAGGAATTATGATGTAATTGGAATAACAGAGACTTGGTGGGATAACTCACATGATTGGAGTACTGTCATGGATGGATATAAACTGTTCAGGAAGGACAGGCAGGGCAGAAAAGGTGGGGGAGTTGTGTTGTATGTAAGAGAGCAGTATGACTGCTCAGAGCTCCAGTATGAAACTGCAGAAAAATCTGACAGTCTCTGGATTAAATTTAGAAGTATGAACAACAAGGGTAATGTCGTAGTGGGAGTCTGCTACAGACCACCAGACCAGGGGGATGAGGTGGACGAGGCTTTCTTCCAGCAACTAACAGAAGTTGCTAGATTGCAGGCCCTGGTTCTCATGGGTGACTTTAATCACCCTGATATCTGCTGGGAGAGCAATACATCGGTGCACAGACAATCCAGGAAGTTTCTGGAAAGTGTAGGGGACAATTTCCTGGTGCAAGTGCTGGAGGAACCAACTAGGGGAAAAGTTCTTCTTGACCTGCTGCTCACAAACAGGGAAGAAATAGTAGAGGAAGCAATGGTGGATGGGAACCTGGGAGGCAGTGACCATGAGATGGTCGAGTTCAGGATCCTGACACAAGGAAAAAAGGAAAGCAGTAGAACAGAGACCCTGGACTTCAGAAAAGCAGACTTTGACTCCCTCAGGGAACTGATGGGCAAGGTCCCCTGGGAGAATAATATGACGGGGAAAGGAGACGAGGAAAGCTGGCTGTATTTTAAAGAAACCTTATTGAGGTTGCAGGAACAAACCATCCCGATGTGTAGGAAGAAAAGTAAATATTGCTGGCGACCAGCTTGGCTTAACAGTGAAATCCTTGCTCATCTTAAACACAAAAAAACAGCTTACAAGAAGTGGAAGATTGGACAAATAACCAGTGAGGAGTATAAAAGTATTGCTCAGGCATGCAGGTGTGAAATTAGGAAGGCCAAATCACGCTTGGAGTTGCAGCTAGCCGGAGATGTTAGGAGTAACAAGAAGGGTTTCTTTAGGTATGTTAGCAACAGGAAGAAAGTCAAGGAAAGTGTGGGCCCCTTGCTGAATGAGGGAGGGAACCTAGTGACGGAGGATGTGGAGAAAGCTAGTGTACTCAATGCTGTTTTTGCCTCTGTCTTCACAGACAAGGTCAGCTCCCAGACAGCTGCACTCTGCAGCACGGTATGGGGAGGAGGTGACCAGCTCTCTGTGGAGAAAGAAGTAGTTCGGGACTATTTAGGCAAGCTGGACGAGCACAAGTCCATGGGGCCGGATGCGCTGCATCCGAGGGTGCTAAAGGAGTTGACCGATGAGATTGCAGAGCCATTGGCCATTATCTTTGAAAAATCATGGCGATCAGGGGAGGTCCCGGACGACTGGAAAAAAGCTAATGTAGTGCCCATCTTTTAAAAAGGGAAGAAGGAAGATCCAGGGAACTACAGGCCAGTCAGTCTCACCTCAGTCCCTGGAAAAATCATGGAACAGGTCCTCAAGGAATCAATCCTGAGCCACTTAAAGGAGGGGAAAGTGATCAGGAATAGTCAGCATGGATTCACCAAGTGCAAGTGATGCCTGACTAACCTAATTGCCTTCTATGATGAGATAACCGGCTCTGTGGATGAGGGGAAAGCAGTGGATGTGCTATTTCTGGACTTTAGCAAAGCTTTTGATACAGTTTCCCACAGTATTCTTGCCAGCAAGTTAAAGAAGTATGGGCTGGATGAATGGACGGTAAGGTGGATAGAAAACTGGCTAGATGGTCGGGCTCAACGGGTAGTGATCAATGGTTCCAGGTCTAGTTGGCAGCCGGTATCAAGTGGAGTGCCCCAAGGGTCGGTGCTGGGGCCGGTTTTATTCAATATCTTCATTAACGATCTGGAGGATGGTGTGGACTGCACCCTTAGCACCCTTAGCAAGTTTGCAGATGATACTAAACTGGGAGGAGTGGTTGATACGCTGGAGGGTAGGGATAGGATACAGAGGGACCTAGACAAATTAGAGGATTGGGCCAAAATAAATATGATGAGGTTCAACAAGGACAAGTGCAGAGTCCTGCACTTAGGACGGAAGAATCCCATGCACTGTTACAGACTAGGGACCGAATGGCTGGGCAGCAGTTCTGCAGAAAAGGACCTAGGGGTTACGGTGGACGAAAAGCTGAATATGAGTCAACAGTGTGCCCTTGTTGCCAAGAAGGCTAATGGCATTTTGGGTTGTATAAGTAGGGGCATTTCCAGCAGATCGAGGGATGTGATCATTCCCCTCTATACAGCACTGGTGAGGCCTCATTTGGAGTACTGTGTCCAGTTTTGGGCCCCACACTACAAGAAGGATGTGGATAAATTGGAGAGAGTCCAGCGGAGGGCAACAAAAATGATTAGGGGGCTGGAGCACACGACTTATGAGGAGAGGCTGAGGGAACTGGGATTGTTTAGTCTGCAGAAGAGAAGAATGAGGGGGGATTTGATAGCTGCTTTCAACTACCTGAAAGGGGGTTCCAAAGAGGATGGATCTAGACTGTTCACAGTGGTAGAAGATGACAGAACAAGGAGTAATGGTCTCAAGTTGCAGAGGTGGAGGTTTAGGTTGGACATTAGGAAAAACTTTTTCACTAGTAGGGTGGTGAAGAACTGGAATGGGTTACCTAGGGAGGTAGTGGAATCTCCTTCCTTAGAGGTTTTTAAGGTCAGGCTTGACAAAGCCCTGGCTGGGATGATTTAGTTGGGTTTGGTCCTGCTTTGAGCAGGGGGTTGGACTAGATGACCTCCTGAGGTCCCTTCCAACCCTGAGATTCTATGATTCTATGAAGGTGGCAGTTCCACAATAAGTTTCAGAAAAGGTATCCCATGGCTGAGGTGGAATTAGCATTTTGGGTTGTATAAGTAGGGGCATTTCCAGCAGATCGAGGGATGTGATCATTCCCCTCTATACAGCACTGGTGAGGCCTCATTTGGAGTACTGTGTCCAGTTTTGGGCCCCACACTACAAGAAGGATGTGGATAAATTGGAGAGAGTCCAGCGGAGGGCAACAAAAATGATTAGGGGGCTGGAGCACATGACTTATGAGGAGAGGCTGAGGGAACTGGGATTGTTTAGTCTGCAGAAGAGAAGAATGAGGGGGGATTTGATAGCTGCTTTCAACTACCTGAAAGGGGGTTCCAAAGAGGATGGATCTAGACTGTTCTCAGTGGTAGAAGATGACAGAACAAGGAGTAATGGTCTCAAGTTGCAGAGGGGGAGGTTTAGGTTGGACATTAGGAAAAACTTTTTCACTAGTAGGGTGGTGAAGAACTGGAATGGGTTACCTAGGGAGGTAGTGGAATCTCCTTCCTTAGAGGTTTTTAAGGTCAGGCTTGACAAAGCCCTGGCTGGGATGGTTTGGTCCTGCTATGAGCAGGGGGTTGGACTAGATGACCTCCTGAGGTCCCTTCCAACCCTGAGATTCTATGATTCTATGAAGGTGGCAGTTCCACAATAAGTTACAGAAAAGGTATCCCATGGCTGAGGTGGAATTAGCATGGGGGCTGTAGACGTCCAAGCAGTTTTGAGCAGGGGCACTTGATCAGAGTGCACAAGTCACAGTAGCTCTTGACTGAGGTGTGCAAGCTTGGCTACCAGAAACTCCTTGTGATTAGGCTCCAGGTCTTGAGGTGGCTGAAGTTCCCTGAAAAAGGTGTGTGATGACTTAATTGAAGAACCTGCAGCCTGGGTTGCCCCTTGGGGCATAGATACCATCTTATGGTAGTGGACCCCATCTTGGAACCTGAACCTGGGGACTAGTTAACCATCAGCATTCTCCAGAGTCTGATGGATCTGAGCAGCAGAGGTGTCATTGGGTAACAAGGTACAAATTGACACCACTAGGCTGTGGATGCATTTAGAATCATAGAATCCCTTCCATGAACTCAGCCTTATGGAACAGGGCGTCAGCCTTCCCATTTTTTGCTGCAAGGTGCTAGGTTACTATAAAGTCAAATCAGGTGAAGAAGAGGGATCAGCAGATCTGTCATTGGTTGAAGTGTCTGACTGTTCAAATGTATTCCGGGTTCTTGTAATCTGTAAGTATTTGAACAGGGAATGTAGGCCCTTCTAGTAGGTGCTGCCATTCCTCAAATGCTTCCTTGATAGCTAAGAGTTCCTTATCCCTTGTATTATAATTCTTCTCTGCCAGGGTTAGCTTACCAGAATAATAGGCACATGTGTGAAGTCAACTTACAGTTGGGACAGTATTGTGCCCAGGGTGAAATTGGACGCATCAGCCTCCACTGTGAATGGTTTAACAGGGTCTCAGTGAACCAAGGTAGGTGATGTAATGAACTTCTCTTTTAGCTGATCAAAGGCAGTTTGGACTCCCAAGAACCAGGCGAACTGGACTCCTTTTCACTGAAGGGCAGTCAGAGGAGCAACTAGGCTGGAAAATCCCTCAATGAACCACTGGTAGAAGTTAGCGAAGCTTAGGAACCATTGGACCCCATGAGTGTCCTTTCGTGCAACCTAGTCAGAGATGTCACTACCTTGCAATGGTCCATGGTTAGGCCCTTTGGGGAGATAATGTAACCAAGGAATTCTATTGTATCCTGGTCAACTTGCATTTTTCATACTTGGCATATAAATGATGTTGGCGAAGTCTTTCTAGGACACTGCAGACATGCTGGTCATGAGAAGCCTGATTGTCAGAAAAGATGAGGATGTTGTCCAGATAAATGACTAGATAGCAGTCTAACACAACATTGAAGATATCATTGATGAAGTACTGAAAGGTTGCTGGGGCATTGCACTGGCCGAACATGCACAGAAAGTGGTCTTCCACTCATCTCCCTCTTTAATCAGGACCAAGTTATAGACCCTGCAAAGGTCCAGCTTAGTAAAAACCTTTAAGGAGTGGAGTCTTTCAGAAAGCTCACTAATGAGAGAGAGAGTGTATTGATTTCAAATCATGACTCTGTTTAATGCCTGATAGTCAACACAGGCCCTTTTTTATCTCTATTTTTTCTTTACAAAGCAAATTGGAGCCCCAGCTGGAAATGTGGAAGGATGGATAAATCCCTTTTGTAGATTTTCCAGGAAGTAGTCTTGGAAAGCCAGACATTCTGGCTCTGAAAGGGAATAGATTGGCCAAAAGAGACATCTTCTCTGGGCTGGAAGTCAATAGGACAGTCATAAATGTGATGTGCTGGCAGAGATTTCACATTCTTTTTGTCGAACACATTGGCAAAAGCTTTGTATTTAATCATTAACACAAGGTCAGTGGACCAGACCACAGAGGGTAACAAGATTTCCTGGTGGTTAACCTGTTCAGATTCAGAATCTTGAGGAAAGCAAGTTGAACTATGAAGGATTGCCAGTCTATGGGCCTCACAATCAGGTTTCAGGAGACAGAATTGTCGGCAATGTGTGGAACAGAACTGCATCATGCCTTCCATCCAACAAATGTATGGGTTGTGGGTAGTGATCCAGGGCATGCCAAGGACTACTGGAAAGTGTAGTGCTTGGATAAGTCCAAACTGAGGAGTATTTTGGTGACCTGGAGAGTCACAATGTCCAGGCGTTCGGTCTGGTGGGCAACCCAGCCTGATAAGAGCAGTGTGCTGTTGATAGACTACACCAAGTCTGGAGTGTCCTTGCCTTGAGTGGCGATGTGATGTTTTTGTGCAAAGTCCTGATCCATGAAGTTGACTGAGGCACCTGAATCCACCAATGCCTCCAGGTGGACCTCAGAGGTAAAGATGTGTCAGATTTTCAGAGGAGTTTGAAATGTGTCGGGACATGCTCAGTCTTGGCTAAGTTACCAGGAGACAGGTACTGATGCTGGGTACCGATGCATACCAATGGGAGGCAGGGAGTGCTACCCCAGGCCAGACCCCCCCAACACCATCAGTGTCTGTGGTTTGGCCTTACCTGATCAGAGTGCAGACCAGAGTTTAGCAGGGCAACCTGACACAAAATGTCCTGATCTTCCACAGTATAGGCATAGTCCCAATGCCCCAAAAAATGCTGCCTTTTCTCTGTGATGGTAAGGTGGAACCGGACTTGGTCAAGCTTTATGGATCTGGGCTGTGGGGAAGGTGCCCAAGGTTGGTGGGCCAGAGATACCAGGACTGGTGAGAGTTGGGAGCTGATATTCTCTCTTGGTGGCATCTACCAGGCAGTTGTCAATCTTGATGCTGAGGTCAATCAAAACATCCAGAGTGGGCAGGGAATCCACTTGTGCCACCTTGTCTTTGATATCATCATTTAAGCCAAAGTGGAAATGATAATGCTGCTTGGCCTCATTCCATTTGGTGTCTGCTACCAAGTGGAGGAATCTTGTGGCATATTTAGCAACATGATGATGGCCCTTCAGCAATGCCCAAAGTGTGGCCTCTGCTGTAAGCTCATGACTAGGTCATCAAAGATCACAACCATGGCTTGAATTAAGTCCTCAAGATTACCCAGGAGTGTGCTTGCTTCCTCAAGCATTAGGGATGTCCAGGCCAGAGCCTCCCTAGTCAAGAAGCTGATAATCAGCCCCACCCTGCATTGGTCAGTGGGGAATGACTGTGGGCACAAAAGGAATAGGCATTGGTATTAATTAATGAACACCCCATATGTGTCCCAATTGCTATTAAACTTATCAGGCAGGGGAATCTTTGGCTCACATGCTGCAGGGTGTAGTTCTTGAGGCAGTGCTGCCTACCTGTGCAGTGCTGCATTCTGGGCCTGCAGGGTCTGCAAGGCACCCCATATCTGCAGCAGGGGGATATTGGCCAGGGAGGGATCCATACTAGTAACTGGTATGGACCCCTTGTCAGCCTGTTTTCCCTCTGTTTACCTTGGGCTGCTCAAACTGTCAGCAGACTAGATTGTAGGCAGTTATGCCTATGGTCTGAGCAGGGGTCAGGCCTAGTGGTCAGAGCCCGAATGCCAGAGCCAAGGGTTGAGGCAGAATTGGAGTCAGATGTCAGAGCTGAATTACCAGGAGTCAGGAAAGGCAGGTGCAGGGCTGTTTTTGAGGCAGAAGCAATGCTGGAACAGGATGGAAACAAGACTGGATGCAGAGTAGAATCTGGGCTGGAGCTGAGGAGGAACAAAGCATGAGATAGGCTTAGAGAGACAAGCACAGGGAGGCAGAGAGTCCATGGGCATGTGTGTTGAGCAGCCAGTGAGCTACTGCTGCTGCTAGGTTTAAGAATAGGCCTGCTGGCTTCCTCAGCCAATCAGGCAGGGTGGTACACCAAGCAGCCTAGCTGGCTGAATAGAGTATCAGGAGTACTGATCAGGCACAGCTGAGAGCCTTACTCCTGAAAAGTATTCTGTCAGAAGAATAGGCTAAATGTTTGAGTGTAGGTCAGGTACAGGTAGCTCCTTTCCTTTACACTGGAAGGGAAGACTGCAAGTATGTGTGTGGGTGTTTGTGGACATTTCTCAAATAGAGCATAATTAAGGTTACGTGGGAGTATATCTTAACTCTGTATTTCCTTGTTTTCTGAAGACTGAGTTTTTCTGAATTAGACATTTTGGTCGGATATTAGCTATCACCCAGCAACCCTAAATCTTAATTAACAAAGTCTTTTGCCACTTAATTTCCTAGTTCTTTTGAAACATAAGGAGAAATTTTAGTGAACATTTAGACAGCTTTAGTTCTCACCTAGGTTTGCAGCTAATATGCTAATATGGCTAGGTAATAATCAAAAGACCTAGCTTTTATATAGAGTTTTTCATCTTTAAAACTCAAAGAAGTGTACATCATTACCTCCACAGAGACTCAGAGAGGTGAAGTGACCTGCCCAAGGTGACCCAGAAAGCCAACTGCAGAGTGAGGAACAGACCCAGTCTAGTGTTCTTTCCACTAGACCACATGGTTGCTATGTGATTCCTACATGGCCCTCTCTTTTCCAGTGGAACTGGGATAATGGTCATGCTTTGAAATATTTGCAATGTGCAGTTGCTAACTGGGCTGGTGAAAGAAATCTCCTTCATGTTACACTGGTCTACAATTTTTGAGAAGTTGTCTGCTTCAGAGATAAAATGTGCTATTTATTATGTATTTTGATGTGCTGAATTCAAATATGACAATTAAAATAACTGATTGGCTACTGTTTCTAAGATATTTAAGTTTTTACATTTTATGTCTATGTATATTGTGTAGATAGTAGAGTTTTAATCATAAATTGTAAACCTAGGTCTTTTCATGTGTTTATGGTTGCTTTACATGATAATATTTCACCTGTCCAGTTTATGTAACACTTTAAAAATCTGCAAAAGGGTTATATAACTAAAATGTATTATGAAACAAAAGGCAAAAAGCTATTATGTACTGTGATAGACCCAGGCCAGTTGGGTACAGCAGAATAGCAGAAGGCAGATATACTGGCCACTGGATTAACAGTTTTCTGTTCCCTGACTGACCAGAGCAGGGGCTGCTCCAGGCTAATGAGAAACACCTGACTCTAATTAAGCTGTAAAGAGTCAGGTGAGGCCATTCAGTTAATGTGACCACCTGACTCTAATTAAGGCCCTGCGGATACTATAAAAAGAGCTCACTCCAGTCAGGCAGGGGAGAGCCAGGGAGCCAGAGGAGAGGAAGTGCGGCTGAAGGGCTGGTTACTGAAGACACCCTCAAACCATCGTTAAAGGAGCCCTAAGGTAAGGGTGAAGAAGGGAGAAGCAGGAGAGCTGTGGGGAAGTGGCCCAGGGAAATGTAGCAACTCTGGCAGTGAAAGGTTGGCTGCCAACAACTGCTACCATTAGGGTCCCTGGGCTGGAACCCGGAGTAGAGGGCAGGCCCAGGTTCCCCCCAACCCACCACTACAGGAACAGCTCCTGGAAGGGGAAGTCAGGTCCCTGTCAGGACAGGAGGCTGAACAGAGACTGTGGGAGTTCTCTCACCAACCTCCTTGCAGCCTATGATGAAAAGGGCTCAGTAGACTGTAACCCTGGCCCTAGAGAGAGAAGGGCTACGTGGAGGGTCACAGTGAGCCACTGAGGCTAGCATAAACCGCCTAGAAGCGCAGGACCCACGGGAGCAAGGTCAGAGCTCTGCTACAGTACATAGTTTAGTCCTATTCAGTGTCTACTCGGTGCTTCTTGGCTTGTCTCTTGTATTCATTAAATGGAGCATCTCTTGTCACTGTCCAGCAGTAGTCTGCAAGCATTGATGGGCTCCGTTTGCCCTGATAGCGTTTCTCCATTGTTGCAATGTCCTGGTGAAATCACTCGCCATGCTCATCGCTCACTGCTCCACAGTTCGGTGGAAAAAAATCTAGATGAGAGTGCAGAAAATGTATCTTTAGTGACATGTTGCAACCAAGGCTTTTGTATGCCTTGAGGAGGTTTTCCACCAACAACCTGTAGTTGTCTGCCTTGTTGTTTCCGAGAAAACGTATTGCCACTAACTGGAAGGCTTTCCATGCCGTCTTTTCCTTGCCATGGTCAAATGCATCATCTCGAAGAAGTTCACGAATCTGAGGACCAACAAAGACACCTTCCTTTATCTTAGCTTCACTTAACCTTGGAAGTTTTCCACGGAGGTTCTTGAAAGCTGCTTGTGTTTTGTCAATGGCCTTGACAAAGTTCTTCATCAGACCCAGCTTGATGTGTAAGGGTGGTAACAAAATCTTCCTTGATTCAACAAGTGGTGGATGCTGAACACTTTTCCTCCCAGGCTCCAATGACTGTTGGAGTGGCCAATCTTTCTTGATGTAGTGGGAATCTCTTGCACGACTATCCCATTCGCAGAGAAAACAGCAGTACTTTGTGTATCCAGTCTGCAGACCAAGCAAGAGAGCAACAACCTTCAAATCGCCACAAAGCTGCCACTGATGTTGGTCATAGATTATGCACTTCAAAAGTTGTTTCATGTTGTCATAGGTTTCCTTCATATGGCCTGCAAAACATTGCCATTATGTAGTAAAACAGCTTTAAGACTCGTCTTCGATGAATCAATGAACAGTCTCCACTCATCTGGATCGTGAACGATGTTGAGGGCTGCCATCACACCATCGATGTTGTTGCAGGCTACAAGATCACTTCCATGAAGAAGAATGGGACAAGATCCTTTTGACGGCCACGGAACATGGAAACCCTAACATCACCTGCCAGGAGATTCCACTGCTGTAGTCTGGAGCCCAACAGCTCTGCCTTACTCTTGGGTAGTTCCAAATCCCTGACAAGGTCATTCAGTTCACCTTGTGTTATGAGGTGTGGTTCAGAGGAGGAGGATGGGAGAAAATGTGGGTCCTGTGACATTGATGGTTCAGGACCAGAAGTTTCATCCTCTTCCTCTTCCTCGTCTGACTCAAGTGAGAATGATTCTGGTGCATCAGGAACCGGCAGTCCTTCTCCATGGGGTTCTGGGCGTATAGCTGATGGAATGTTTGGATAATGCACAGTCCACTTTTTCTTCTTTGACACACCTTTCCCAACTGGAGGCACCATGCAGAAATAACAATTGCTGGTATGATCTGTTGGCTCTCTCCAAATCATTGGCACTGCAAAAGGCATAGATTTCCTTTTCCTGTTCAACCACTGGCGAAGATTTGTTGCACAAGTGTTGCAGCATATGTGTGCGGCCCACCTCTTGTCCTGATCTCCAATTTTGCAGCCAAAATAAAGATGATAGGCTTTCTTAACCATAGTGGTTATACTGCGCTTTTGTGATGCAAAAGTCACTTCACCACAAACATAGCAGAAGTTATCTGCACTGTTCACACAAGTACAAGGCATCTCTGCTCACTTTGGCTAAACAGAAATGTGTCCTTTTGCAAAATCAAACACTGACAAATAAGAGAGCACGACAGTGTATGATTTCTAGAGCTGATATAGGGCAATTTGTTCAGCAGAGTGATGTAAGCTTCGTTATGATTGCATCATCCATGACTTCTAGGAATAACATGATGCAGTTCATATCATGTATGATGCAATACCAGCTTCAGATTGCATCATTCATTGTTTTGCCTAAAAAGCAAGTACTGTCCAAACCCAGACATAGATTTATTCATAGATCCAGTCAAAGATGTATTTTAGTCATTTCTGGTTTAAATTGAGATCCCTTCCCTTTATAACTCACTTATCCTCCAGTATTCCCAAGTCAAGGGTCATATATAATGACCCAATAGCATATCTTGAAAACTAGAGCCAATCAACAATTTTAAGCATCATTTTCGTTCTCGGTGACCCAGAATTAGTAAAGTTTGACTACATTTATTTCAGAAGCATTTTGACTGTAGAGCAGTGTTATCTGTCTCCAAACCTTGACAGTTTTATTCCACAGTGGTTACAGTAACTTTAAGCATGTGCAAGAAGACTGGTGTGTCTCCTTCTCCACCCCTTGCACCACTATTCCCCCAAATATGTAGCCTTCTCCCCAACATTTCCAGTTCTCCCTCCCCTTTCCATCCCAGTGAACCATTAGTTGGCACTGTAGAAGTCATTAACATACAAGAAGTTGCTGTCTCCTGCCCTATGTTTCTGCATACAGATATCACGGGCAGTAGTTTACCAAAGGGCCACATACTACCTTGATTATATAGCCCGAGCAGCACACTAAACTGGATCCCCTCTCGCAGTACCCACCCCCAGCTGGATCACTAGACCCTGCTTCAGCCAGGCTTCCCCAGTCATGCCACAGGTCCACCCAGGTCATCCCTCCTCCAAATTGGTCTCTCCTGGACACACTCTGGTTAGTCCCCAACTTCCCATCCCTCACACCACACAGGGGCGATGTGTATCTTAAATTTTCATTTTCTGGATTTCAGACATTCACGTTTGCCTTACCTTCAGTCTTCCCCCACCTCCCCAGATGTCAGCTCACATGGAGGGGTAAATAATCCAATATTACCCACACACTTTAGGGCACCCTTCCATGGGCTCAAGGCGTAACCCAGTTAATTTAGGCACCCCCACCCTTTCCCATTTCCTAGGGCTCTGGGCAAAAGGCATCTACTCTTACCCAGTTCCTAGGGCTCAGGGCCATCCTTACCCAGTTCCTGGGGCTTAGGATGTAATCTTCTGTGGGTTTGCAGGGTTTACCAGTGAAAGGGCCTTACACAAAAATATCCTTAATTTCTATATAGTAACAGTTACCAACACAGAATACACACACTAAGCATATAATTCTCACCACTCCCAATAAGACATATTAACTTTTCTTGGTGGACAATCAACATTAGATCATCTGGGGCTCCAGCTTCTGCACTGTATGATCAGCAGGTCTGGCAACTGTGATCTTGGACTGTGTCCTGAAATTAGGTTCCAAAGAACTTCCTTTTGGACCCTAGTCTATATAATTAAAACTTGGGTTCTACTTAGTTATACCTTAAACAATCATTTTAAAGTAAAATACTACAAAACAGTATTTTTCACCAATCCTAGCCCATTATTTAAGCAATCATATCCCACCACCTTAGTTATGCAATAGACAGAAACAAATCTGGAAAAATTAGTTATGCAATAGACAGAAACAATTAAAGAATCAGACAGAGACCATACAGGTAAAGTATAGAGAAGTGGGGACCATAAATGCAAACCAATAGAAGTATAGATTTCATAATCACAATTGTTGATAAGTGCCTCCTTACCAGACAGAATGTTATCAAACAAAGTTTTCTTTAGACATCTTAAGATCTGTTTCTTTATCTTGTGATGGTGGGTGCTATTAGAACAGGATCGCCTTCTTAACAGCCCGATATTACTTTGTGTTAGTGCAATTTAGATGGAATGTGAGGATGTGATTCTCTGCTTGTTAGCTCAGGGCTGCTGCTGTCCACTGTTGCCGCTGTCCACTGTTGCTTACTGCAGAAAAGGGCCTCAGACCTTACACCAAAAGGAGAAGTGTTGAAAGAAACATTACAAGAGTAAATTCCTGAAGTTAAAGATTTACAAATGGTCCCATCTTTAAGGTAGGTCATAATATTGATCCAACAACCTTTCCAACATCCCTTTACAGTCCATTTCCACACAACAATCTAACAGAATTATAGCCTATTTCAAAGGAATAGCCTCATCATCTTTAGTCTTAGTCTCAGAATGGAGCCAATTTTCAGGTGTTATAATATTTTTAAATCTATCTTTTAAAATTTAAAAATTACTGATTTCCCAGGGTGCTACAATGTTAGAAAGAGCATGACAAGGGATTATAATTTTGTTGGAGCCCATAGGAGTAATTTGTAAAGCTGTAAATCCAATAAATAAAACATTCAGAAAATGTTTTGTGGATAGCTTGACCTTCACAATATTGATTTCTATCAAAACATTCTAAAACTTTTAAAGCATGACCTTTTTTTTTATTCAAAGATAAAAATATTTTGAAAACCTGACAACATTACACATTGCAAAATGAAACACTTGGCATAGTAGAGAAGTGTCATTGTGAGAATGTATGAATATAATATTAACTACTGACTGCTATGTAAAGAAGATGCTGTGCATGTGGAAGAAATGTACCTTATTCATTCTCAGATTTGTTGTGTCTTAAACATGACAGTGGTGCAATTGGATACAAACTTAATAGATCATATGTATTTTGCCTGTGATTAATGTATGTAGATGCTATGTAGATCTTGGCAAATTAAATGCCCTTGAGAGAGATTCGATTAGTGACACATCTCTGGGTGGTACTGCAGAGTAGGAGTTTGGAATGTTATTTATTGAGAGTTTGTTTTTGTTAATTCCAGGCCTGGCTTTGTTGCAAGGAGAGGAGGTCAGGGGGGTGTAGATAAAGTCTATTGTACCTAGTGTATATAATTGTTTTGGTAGATGCAAGAATTTGTGATCTGGAAATTGATGGATTTCTGTTGTTGTAGGGCTATCGGGCTAGATTAAACATTTTTCTTGGAGACCCATCCAAAGACTGTTATATCCTTAATGCTGAGGAAAGTATTTCTCAGCTCAGTTTTTGTTAGAAAGTCTAAATTACAAATAGTGGCTTTAGTATTTGACACCATCCATGCAAATAGCTGTGAAATCATGAATTTATTTAAAGGTTTTCGATTTATTCCCCCACAGAGCCCCAGAAACTGAAATACAGCTTATCTTGCCACCTTGGATATTTACATTCAACACAACTTCTGAGACTCAAGGCCTTCTGTGATTTCTGCTTCTAGAGCATGGGAGTTTCAATCTAAGTTTGTATGAGAAGGAGGGACTCAGCACATGGCTGTAAGAGAAACACAGTTTTAGTTGCTATTACACCAGTTCAGAACAGACAGTGTGAAAGAAAGAAAGAAAGAAAGAAAGAAAGAAAGAAAGAAAGTGGCCAGTCTTTCCCAGATTTGAAAATGTAAAATAATTTGTCATGCTACTGTTAGAAACCATCTGAATAGAAGCAACCCGAGATCCTGCGCTAGTGACTGCAAATGTTCTGCATTACCAGAGGGTTTGAAACTCTTAGCTTGTAGGGTAGTATTGAAATGCTGCTTACCACTGTTGGCACTCTGGATTAGAAGTATAAACCTATCATGAGACAAAGAGGACATAGTCTTCAAAAAGGTCATTTATGAATCAGGAATTCTTTCTCTCAGATCTCTTATATATATATATATATATAAGCATTTCAATACTACTATATATATATATATATATATATATATATATAGTTGCATTATGACATTAATATTGATAAGGTAGTATTATGTTTGAGATATCATGTATATTAAACATTTTTACAAATTTGAACTTGGTAAATATATTGAAACTCTAAACAACTTTTTTATACTAAGATTGGAGTAAATGATTTGTAGTGATAATGTTTTTTATGTCACTTTAGATGTATAAGTGGAGCCAGTAGAAGTAAGTTACTTCAGTGTGGCTCTACATGGTCACAGTAGATCTCCTATGTACTGCATATTACAGAACCAATGCAGAGGGACCCTTGAACTATAACAGGGTTTAAAAGAGAGCTAGATAAATGCATGGAGGTTAAGTCCATTAATGGCTATTAGTCAGGATGGGTAAGGAATGGTGTCCCTAGCCTCTGTTTGTCAGAGGGTGGCGATGGATGGCAGGAGAGAGATCACTTGATCATTACCTGTTAGGTTCACTCCCTCTGGGGCACCTGGCATTGGCCACTGTCGGCAGACAGGATACTGGGCTAGATGGACCTTTGGTCTGACCCAGCTGGGCCGTTCCCATGTTCTTATGTTGAACAATGCCCCATCAAAATCACTGGGGCTCTGTGCAGCCTCGAGAACCCACCCGCATGAAGTCAGTTGCTGGCTAGTGCCTAAGGGACCAATCCTGCAAACATGCAATAAAGTCAATGGGATTATTCATTGAAGGAACGTTACTTCCAGGAGTGTTTACAGACCCAGGCCCCCCACATTAAACAAATGGCAGCAAGGGTTGACAAACACTAGCTGGAGAGTAGATGTATGTATAAATATGCTTATGTTGATGAGTAAAATATGAAAAATATAAACAAACAAGTTTTTGGACAGCTCTGGCAATACATTCAAGCTCTAGCTGCCCTTAAAGAACAGCAAACTATATTCTAATCAATAGGGAGTCCTTAAGAAATTTCACATAATTTGACAATCTGTTTATCAAAAAAGGGTATGATGATGACTCCCAATGATAATTTATATTGTGTTCTTTCTGCCATTGAAATTTTGCTTTCATTTAGTGGTACGTGTGTACTCAAGATGAGTTAAGAACATTCAAAGAACAAATCAGATATCATGTTTCGCTTTACCCATTTAAAGACATTTATAAAACCTTGTGTAAATGAGATGCTGTATATAGAAGCCAGGATTATTATAATTTAGAAAGATTATAGAACTGCACTTTATTCCTCTCCCATGGTTAGAAAAATTATGGAAGATTTTTTTTTAAATTAAAGTTTCTTAAAGAAGATGTTCATGTATCAGAAATGCCACAGATAACTTACAAAAGACCTTATAATAAAAACATCAACAAAAAGCAGCTCTAATTCTGTCTTTCTGGTGGCCTAGGCTCATCGCCTGTCAAAAAAACTAAATTTACCTAATTCTCAGAACATAGAAATTTATATTATTCATGTTGTTGATGCCAGAGGTGGAAAGCAATTCAACTCCAGGCTGCCATAATATTAAAAAGAACTGCTGTCGAAATTTAGAAACAAACCCTTCTCAGGCCTGAGGGAAAGCCTACAGAGCAGTGTCCTCACTAAATTTTTTTAAAAAGATGCTTTGAACTACTTCATGGAAACAAATATAGATATTTTCTGTGAGTTCGGGGTTGAGAAAGTAAGAAAGATAATAGATTATTCCTAGACTGAAATAGGGTCCTGGCACATAAACAATCAAAGGCTCTCAGGACCAGATAATATATAGTCTCTAACCTTGATGTTTAGCTTTAGTTTTGCCTAAGAAAACGTTATCCTCTCAGATCAATACATCTTGGTAATGGCCTCTGCAGAAGTCAATTTCTACTTAATTCTGTACAGTAGGGAACAAAGTGTGAGAGATTCAAAGATTTATAAAACATATTGTCAGGTTGGGAAGAACTGCAGGTTAAGTATAGCTCCTGAGTCTTGCAACTTCAAAGGCAGTATAAGAAGACTAGTGAAGGAAACTGAGGACCAAAAGGAGACACTGATTAAAACATGTAATTGAGAGTATTCCTTCTTCAGCTGAAGGTCAGAAGAACCCCATAAGGATTTAGAAGGAAAAGGGCCATGAAGAGGGTATGAAGCTGTATTAGTGACCTATTTTACTTTTCTCATTGTCTTACTCCTATTGGTAAGCTGTTACAAACAGTACAAGTGAAGGCTAGTAGTGTGAGTAGCCATTCACTAATGTGAATAAGGGCTTCACAATCCAGCCTAAAATAAATAAATAAATAAATAAGGGTCCATATTCTGATGCTCTTACTCATATTGGAGAATACCTTACTCCAGGAGTGGTCTAATTAAAGTCAATCAGTTCAGGTGCTATTTGATGTGACTAACGGTGTCAAAATATGGTGCAAAATCAGCTATATCTGACTCCAACACAATGTAGACATCACTGATTAGGATTATACATTTCCCGGCCTAGGCATACCTGGCCAGCTCTGTGGGTCAGTAATGATAGTTGTACCCTCTCCCATATACCTTCAAACTGTTTTTTTTTAAAGTAATTTGCACTATTCGGGCACAAAGAGAGAGCAGTGTTTGTGTTCCTCCAGGTACAAAGGGATGGCCTTTAGCCTGTGTTTCATCATAAAGCTATTTTACCCAACTCACTGGGTTGTGAGAAGATTAATTAGTTAATGTATTTAAAGTGTATTGAAGATGAGTTTCACACCCTTAATCTACTACATCTCACTTCTTTAATGACTTGATTTCAGCCTATTAAATCAAACTATGCTAGTCTGGAGACAATAAACTCAATCCATTCATGAGACATTTTTAAAGTCTGAAAATATTTGGTTAATTACTTTTTCGTTTTATTTGTTGTTAATTCTTGTGTTTCTCTGAATGTCCTCAATTCATATGGAAGAAGAAATGCAGAACTTGGAGTTGCACAAAATGTTCTCATGAAACCCATGGCAATGTGAAACTCACCTAGTTTGGGGTTTCATCACACACCTGAAACATAATGCAGGTTCACAGAAAAGAATGGTAAGGTTCACCATTGCTGAGCCAACATGGTCCAGTTATTTGTTTTGATGGGAAACCTGCTGAAACACTACAGATTAACTTCCATTTTGAGGGTTGTTCAAACCTGAAACTCAAAGTGAAATTCAGGGAGTAAAAATCCACAAAGTCAAAGAAATCCCTATGAGTTGAAACTAATGAGTTTCTCACAGTTTCCATCAGAAGTTTGAAAGGAAGAAGTATTGGAACTCTCTCTTGATCTTTCTCTCGAAAACTCTCTTTGTCAAGCTGTGCAGTCTGTAATCATGTAATCTATTTCTTTTGCCCTTTTCCTTCTTATTCTTGTCTTTTTCCTCTTTGGGGAAAATATTACGACTTTGTGTGCGTTTATAGCACCTAGCAGAATACAGCCCTCATCCTCACTGGGGTCTCTGGGTGTTACATCATCATCACCATCATCACCACGACCATATTGAACTGTATAGAAGTTCAGCCATATAAAAACAATGTGGAGTCCGGTGGCACCTTAAAGACTAATAGATTTATGTCGGCATAAGCTTTCCTGGATAAAAAAACCTCCCTTCTTCAGATGCATGGAGTGAAATTTACAGATACAGGCATAAATATACTGGCACATGAAGCGAAGGGAGTTACCATATTTTCAAAGCTGCTTGTCAGTCTTCCCGGTACTCTAAATAAACCCCCTTCAGTATTGTCTATGCTTGCCTGATTCTTAGGGAAAAGAATCTTTTTGCCTAACAATACAGACTAATATGGCTACCCCTCTGATACTTAGCCATATAAAAGTTCATTCTTGCCAAGAAGACCATTTTTATTAGACGACCTCAGCTGGGTCCCATTTTACCCCCTGCTCTCCCAT
This sequence comes from Mauremys reevesii, assembly GCF_016161935.1. NCBI lineage: Eukaryota > Metazoa > Chordata > Testudines > Geoemydidae > Mauremys > Mauremys reevesii. The sequence continues at coordinate 119,728,954 of NC_052624.1, read as the reverse complement.
GCAACTGTACATAGATTGTGCCAAGACCTTTCCTCAGCCCCATAGGGGGCAAAAGGATTAAAGACTCTGCCCTTCCCCCTTGTACAGTCTGCACAAGGCCAACACAGAACAGCAACTCCTGCACTCAAAGGAGCACATGGACTACTGCGTTGTTCCCCAAAATTTAAAGCAGCACACTGTAAAAGGGAAAAAAAAACAGGGAAGAGTAGATGGAGCTCTAAATGCTAGCTATGGATATGTGGACTTTAAAGGCAGAGATTCCCAGACAGAGTATCTGAGTAGGATTCTGTGACATATTGCTATGCACAGCCAGCTGGGGAAACGGACATAGAATAAATAGATCTCTTGCTAGCACCTTAAATACTGGTGATCACCGAATACCACATCAGCCAGCAGAGTAAGGGGGAATGTGCTACACCCTTTAGAGAAATGTAGCAAATTACTCTTCCCAGTGAAACTAGGAAGCTCCAGAAGGCATTGTGTCCCCCTCATCCAGGGCAGTTCCACACTGTCCCTTACTGTGGAAGCTGTGCTAACACCACTATCCAGACTTAGTTTTTTTGCTGCTCTGCTACATCAAGAGCACTAATGTGAGCTCTCTGACTTCATTTGTTCCCCTACCCAATTTTCTACTACAATAAAAACAAAACAAAAAAAAACCCTAATTTATCTGTAATTTAAATTTTGGAAAAAGGCTGAATTTTAGGGGCATTCAAAACATGCAGCACTATATCTACTGTTATACCAATAGAATAAAAACCAGCAGGATCTTATTAAGAGGGATAAGGCAAAGATGCCACATTTATTGTAAATATATTAATAAAGCAACAGATAAAAATAAAAAACGTTGTTTAACCACTTCATTCACTCATTCATTCAAGTTCTGTATAGGTGTTATAGTTACCAGCCTAGAAGTTGCTCATGCCAAGTTACTGGCCAGGTATCTTGGTCATGAGGATGGAGCTGAGTCTGTGTCAGATGCACCTGCTGCTCCTGGAGGTTGGCAGCAGAACCAGAGACTCAAAGTCCTCAGTTTTTGGAGTTCATTCTTATAGGAATTAATTCCTATGTTAGTCTATGGGAACCGTTTCATCCTGCTGTTGCTGGCTCAATCAGCAGATGGCACATTCCTGGTGGCTCCACACTGTCTTAATTCCCATGAGACTCCCGGCCCTGTAATCACAGAGGGTGGGGGTCTGTTTGTTTACATTGTATCAATTACAGCCTAAGGCCAGCATAGTGTTTACTTCAAGAACAAAGTCAATTAACTTGTTTGTAAGTTTTACATAGCTGGCAGCTAACAACCTGGACAGTTCTCTCCTGGGCAGGCATTACACCCCCATCCCGTCACAACTATCCAGAACCACTTCTGGGATACTCGGGATTTCCTTTACTGTCAAAAACATCAGTAACCCAGGAAGGAAATAGGAGTTACATAAGTAATAAGGCTGAGGATATAGGTCTGTGATTTTGTGTGAAGGGAGACTCTTTATACATTTTTGAAAGTGCATTACAGCTTAGGCCCCCAATTCTGCAAACACTTACGCAAGCGCTTAATGTAAAACATGTGAGTAATCCCAATGAATTAAGCATCTATGTCAATGTTTGCTGGATCATGGCCTCAGTCCCTTTCTGTCAAGATGTGTATTTTAACAGTGCATACCAATATGTTCTATATCACAATATTTGTAGGTGTTTGCTTCTGTTGTATGGACACTGGAGCTCATTAATATATTAATGTAGCAATTGCTATTCTAGAACAGGCATTCCCATACTTTGTCTTGCTATAGACAACAGCTTAAAAGAGCCGGTGTCACATGGAAAACCACTCCTTCCATTAATTATTCTATGTTAGAGCTCTAGCAACTACTGCCATTACTTACATGGGAAAGCAATATTGAGAAAGTATTTAATCTATGTGTGGGTTTCTTTTAATGTGATTTGGCAGCTAGAAATCAGAAGGAGTAGCCAGCACCATAGTATCAGCCGGTATTCCACAACCACTGGCAATTTTCTCTGTGGCCCTCAGTTTGAGAACTTCTGTAGAAAGGTGAAGGATTCATAATGATTTTTCAAACATGAATGTGATGTCATAAAACACTGCATTAAATTACCGCTGGCTAATTCTAATATAACAATTTTAATTTATGTTTGTTTTGTAGAAATGCATCTCAGCTACACAATTCAGATCCAAGTTTGGGGTGTTCACCTAGGTCAAAATGTTTGGATACAGGAATTTTGTTGAGGTCAATCATTAATTTTTGTTTTCAGTTTCCTTAAGAAAAAGTTAATTTGTGTATGACATTCACCTAGTCACACCTGGAAAAAAAATTATGCTCTTTCTGGAAGCAATGTTGTGAACAGGTTTATTCCTCCAGGGGCCAAACTTTTTCTCAACAGAGATGCACTCTAGTGAGATTCTGACTGGCTACAGAGACCACTGGTGATCACCAAAGTGATGCAGGATAAACTTGGCTGCACAGTTTGCTGAAATCAAATTAATAGAAAATCCAAATTTAGGAGCCACACTGGATCAGAGAGAAGGATCCTTCTACCATTTGTGATTCTCCATTTTAACTGAAGCTTAGGGAATGTGAGCCGGGCAAGCCTACAGGTCGATGCTGAGAGGTATGACCCTTCTGGCCCCATACTTTGAAAAATGCCAGAAGCCTGTGTATAAACTGTGCACTTTTCCTCACTTCACTAATTTCAGCAGCTTAACAAGTCCCTGTAGTGAGACAGGATGTGATGCCTCGTCCAAAGCATCACATCAACAAACAGGGGGCCCTCCGGAGATCTGCAGTCCAGCAGTATCTCCACTCTGCTGATCTTGTGTGAGCAATGCTGAGTTAAGATCAGCCTTTCAATTAATTTCTACTACACTGGAGCAAATTGTTGGTTTTTTTGTGTGGAATTGATTTGATGCTGGAGATCTTTTTTTTTTTTTTGTATTAATCATTTAAAAGTCCCATCTTTATTTCTTAACCAATGTTCTGCTTTAAAGTGTTAGTATAGAATACTAATGGGAATATTTTGGTTTGGGTGATGCTAGTACAATGAAGAATATCTTTAATAAAGTTCAGCAAGAGACAGAGGTGATCCCTGGGTGTTTTGTGATATTTGATTTGATTTGTGGTCCTTTGCTAAAGAAACAAAACATGCTCAAACCTGATAAATGTCCTGACAGAGTAACAAAGATGGCTATTGGCCTGAGGAAAAAAAAATACCTCTCTAGAGGATGCTCTTTAAAAAGGGAATATTTTTCATATCCAACTTATTTCTGATAAGAAGGCAAGTCAGAGAAAGAGACAGAGAAGGGTCAGGGTTGAAGACTCTTGAAATTACTTTAATTTAGTCCCTGATAATTATTGAATAATAATGACGTTTTAAAGAATGAAGTCCTGACAAGGAATTAATTTAATCATTAGCACCAAGAGTGGGCTTACTGGTTTAGGTAAAATGAGAACAGCTGAAATCAGAACTACATATTTTCATTGGTTTAAGAAAGTTTGGTTCACTTTCTTTTATAAACTTTCCAGAGCAGGGACTCTCTCTTTCGTTGTGGTTGTGCAGCACCTAAAACAGTAAGACTCTGAACCTGACAGGAGTTGGATGCTACTGTATTATTACTTCTACTATGCAACTACTATGCCTACAACTAATGTTTCATGTGTTTTGACTGTGCTTCCGCAGGTTCTGACCAGAACTGGAAGAAGACATCTTTCAACAAGGCTAGTTGTAGAATATTTCAACCCCTATTCCTCAGACCAAATTGGTTTGCTTAATCTGACCAAGCCTCACTAGACATCCAAACCTCTGTTGTGTGGTAATCTGAAAAAAAAAAAAAGAAAGAAAAATACTCTAAAACATTTTAAGGTTCCTCCCTCACAACTTTTGATTTCCCCCACCAATCTGGTTCCAGGGCAAAGGTAGTTTTTTCTAGTAATGCTTTCCACTTTGTCAATATTGAAGAGCTTGTTTTCCTAAGGAATAAGGGCTGACATATCTAATATTAAAATAAACAAATAAATAATTCTTACAAAAAACAAAAACAAAAAGAAATGGCCTTTTCACAATAACCAGATGCAATTATTAAAAGTTTTTCTCAATCTGAATATATTCCATCTGTAAAATCTTAAGCGTTCTTATCAAAGGAGAATTCTGGGTTTTGTCAGTGGCAGGATCTTAATAAAAATTGAGATGTCTATTTGGGAATCAGGTGTCTCAACCTATCAAGATGGAATTGGATCTAACTGCCTCTGGAATGAGGTTACACATATTGATTGTCACATGAGTTTGACTATGGAGCTAGTTTATTATTCAACCATGCTGGGTGCTTGTAGGTATAAGCTATTCCAGCAAGGGAGTAGATGTGGCCCTAAAAAGGAACTATCCTGAAAAGAAAAATGGGTAGATAGTATTGGAAAGTGCTGTAATAGTCTTTGTAACCAGACTTGGATTTCAGCATTACAGGTTAATGGATATGGTCATTCTTATTTTCACTGTCCTTTTAAAAAACAAACAAACAAACAAACCTTTTTTTACCCAGTGGGTGAAAAAAATCTGCAGACTCCTCATATTCAACTGATGGTGGAAAAGTAACAGTGCTGCCACTGCTATATGTGAACTCGATATTCTGCAATTAATTTGGGACTGTAGTTCCTATATATCACAGTAGTGAGGTGTCTAGTGTTCAGAAAAATGTTGATCACACCATTGTCAGGGTAAAACACACAAGCTAATTTAGGGAGCAGCCCATAAACCAAAATGTTCTCTTCTTTCCCTTCAACAGGCCAAGCTAGTGATATTTATCATGGATTATTCAGATAAACAAATATGTTGGCTGCAGGAAGAGGCAGAAGTGTGAGAAAGGGCAATTAAAAATGAAGGAATAAGAAAACCTTGACTCTCCAGCCTTTAGAGACTTGAAATTTCAAGCAACTATAGGAAATGTAGTGTTACTATTTGTCCTGTGTTCCAGGTGAAAGTGGCTGATGGGAGGAGTGGATAACTAAATCAGGCAGACACACACACACAAATTGTACGTATCTTTCCTCTTATCACTAGCACAGGAAATGCTATTCTTCTTTTGAGTCTCTTCAATATACTCCAGGCAACTCTAAGCTTTTCTCATTAACCTTTCTTTTCTGTACTTATCAGCATCTTTTCCATGTTGTTGGGGCCATTTTCCAAACAATTGTTTAAGGGGAGGAGAAAAGCCACAGTAATAATGGGCTCAGGGTCACAACTGAAACTGGTGCACATAATAAGCAAACCTGCAACAGTAAACAAGGCAAGAGAGAGAGAGAGAGAAAAGAGAATGCTGACTAGGTCAGAGGTCAGTTCTGTGATCTCATTGTCACCTCCTCTGCCTTTTGCGTTATGGAATTTGTCTTTCATTACCCTGTCTGAGGATCCTGTCAATGCACCCTGAAAAGTCTCCTAAATCAGAAACTGTAGAGTTCTGGTTGAGGTAACAGGAGTAAAAGGCTTGTGAAGTTGACTTGTGACACTATAATTTTCCTAGCTTTTCTGCCTTTCTTGTGCTGATCCTTTCTCTACTGAACCAATCTGAAGCAAGAACACACAGTGTGATGTGTGACAAAAGTGACTGGCACACTATACTGAAATAAATTTCCCAGCATCAAGTCAAAACAAAGTGGGAAGATCAGAATAAAATTCTAAAGTCAGAACAAAATGGAAAAGTCAACAGACCTTTGTTCTGAACTGTCTTCAGTGGAAATGTTGTCAAAATCAGAATGTCTCCACAACACATTTTAATTTGTATGAAACAGCAAATTTCAAGGAAAATAATTTGGCAATTGTTTTCCAACCAGCTCTCCTATCTATCTAATCTATCCATCTATCTATGTTGCTGCATATTTATGTTAGAGAAGTCTAGAAATTTGCCTTGCATTTAGAGGTCAGAGGGAAATAACTGAAATAATTGTACATGAATGCAAGGAGTCTAGGCAATAAAATGGAGAAACTGGAATTACTGGTTCAGGATATCAAATCAGGTGTTATAGAGTTTACAGAAATATGGTGGAATAGCAGTCATGGCTGGAATGCAGGTATTGAAGGATGTGTGCTATTTAGAAGACGTAGGAATAAAGGTAAAGGTGCTGGGGTAGCATTGTACATCACTGAAGTGGTAAACCATAAAGAAATAAGTGATAGTATGGACAAAACAGAATCTGTTTGGGTTACAATCACTTTGGGGAAGGATAGCAAAGAGGCTCTACTGGGACAGTGTTAGGGGTCTGCTATAGACCCCAAGAGTCTGCCTCAGATATGCATAGTGATCTCTTTAATATTTTTAGAGAGAAATAAAATAGGGAAGATTATAACCTCCCAGATAAAAATCAATGGGTTTTAACTTCCCAGATATAGACTGGAGACTCCATGCTACTACTGCCAGTAGGTTATTCCTGGGTGTGATAGACAACAGTTGTCACTGAACCAACAAGATGCTCCAACAGAACCAATTTTGGACTTGGTAAGTAGTGAGGACATCATTGCAGAGCTGGTCTTAGGAAATAACCTTGAAATGAGTGATCATGACTAGACTCAGTTAAAATTAAATGGAAAGATAATCAAAAATAGATAATCAATGATGGATTTTTATTTCAAAAGGGAAGACTTTGGGAAATTAAGGGAATTTGTTAGAGAAGTCAACTGCACTGAAGAGCTCAAAGACTTAAATTTGGAGGTGTCTTGGAATTTCTCTAAATCAACTATACAAAAACTATCAGAAATTTGCATCCCGAGAAAAAACTTGTAGGGAAAGACTACAGACCCAGCTGGATGAATAACCATCTCAAAAAGGTTATTAGAAGTAAACTGTGAGCCTATTACCAATGGAAAAAGGTACTGATCAGCAAAGAAAGCTACATTTTGGAGTCTAGAAAATGTAGAAATAAAGTGAAAATTGCTGAAAGCCAAGCTGAATTAGCTCTTGCCAAGGAAATTAAAATAAATAACAAGAGGGTTTTCAGTTATATAAATAAAAGAGAATAAGGAAGGATGAGGTTGGTCTGCTACTCAGTAAGGATGGGAAGGAGATTAAAAATAATCTAGGTATGGTCTAAAAACTAAATGAATATTTTGCCTTGCTCTTCAGTAAGGATGATAATATGGAACATGAGCATGAAGGCAGGATAGCTGATGGACATGAGTGCCTAGAAATGGCAATTACCACATCTAAGCTGAAAGAGAAAATTAAAGATCTCAATGTGCTCACATCAGAAGGATTGGAAATTCCTATCCCAGAATACTGAATACTATCATATGAGATTGCTAGACTGGTAGCAAGTATTTTTTAACAAATCTGTCGATTTGGGGTAGTACTATATGAATGGAAAATAGCTGATGTCATACCTATATTTAAGAAAGGGAAAAGAAGTGAGCTAGGTGATGACACACATTTTAATCTGACCACAGTAATATGCAAGGCTTTAGAATAAAATGTGAAGGAAAGAATAATTAAATTAATGGAGGTATATGGAAAAGAGGGTGTAATGCAAGATGAGTTTACCAAAGGTAGATCATGCCAGACTAACCAGATTTCCTTCCCTAAGAAAAATCACTGATTTTTTTGGATAAGGGAAATTCAGTAGATTTAATATACTTGGACTTCAGGAATATACTTGACATGGTATCACATGAGAAAATTATTAGTTAAATTAGAGAAGATGGGGATAAGTACAAGAATGTTAAGGTGCATAAGGAACTGGCTAAAGGGGAGAAGGCAACGGGTTGTGCTGAAAGGTGAACTATTGGGCTGAAGGGAGGTTACTATTGTGGTTCCTCGAGGATCAGTTTGGGGACGAATCTTATTCAATATTTTTATTAAGGAGCTTGGCAAAGAAGTAGGAATGTGCTAGTGAAATTTGCTGATGATCCAAAGTTGGGAGACAGTGTCAATATCTGAATATTATATAGGAAGATCTGAATGACCTTGAAGACTGGGAGTGACAGAAATGGGATTAAATTCAATAGTACAAAGTGCAAGGTCATGCAGGTCTAATAATAAATTCTGCTACAATCTAGGAGCTCAACAGTAGGAACTGATAGAGGAGGAGAGAGACCTGGGTATTTTGTCTGATCACAGAATGACAATGAGCCAGTAATGTGATTTGATTGTGAAAAAGGCAAACATGACCCTAGAATTCATAGAGTCCAAGGCCAGAAAGGACCACTGTGTTCATCTAGTCTGACCTTCTGTATAACACAGAATGTAGAAATTTCCCCCAGAAATTCCTAGAGCATATCTTTTAGAAAAAAAATCCAGTCTTGATTTAAAATCTTTAGATGAGCTGCTATAATTGCAAAACACTTGGTGAATACCCTTAGTGCTGTGGAAAAATGAAAGGAAAGGACGTTGAACTGGTAGTGAGATGTTTCTACTAGGAATCTGAGCTATTTCCGCTGGAGTCATGAAATTGAATTGATGGATACATTTGTTGAGATGTCAAAGGTTCAGAATAAGATGATAATCCCCTTTCTTCTTTAGGATGTCAATATAATGGGAATAAAAATATATGCTCCTGAACTCTAAGGGCACCTGATCCACTACTTCGAGTTCTTGAAGGGAATCCACCTCTTGTTTTAAGAGTATCCCTTGAGAAGGGTCCCTGAAAAAGGATAATGAAAGGAGAAAAGGAAAAGGAAGACACTAGAACTGGATAGACTACCCCTTGTTTAGGATTTCCAGGACCCACTGGTATGGGATGATCTGAGACCATGCTTCTCAAAAATAAAGGAAGTGGTTTCCAAAAGGGAAATGTAGAAATGAAGAAATCATATGGAGGTTCTTCCAGGCTCTTGATACTGGTTTCAAACTTGCTGCTTGATGCAAGGCATAGAACAGAAGTAGAGGAAGAGGCAGAGGTTTGTAATCACTGGAACCTCTGCTTCTTTCTCAGGATTTCCAAAGTCATTTGAGGCTAATAGTCCTCAATAGAAGGACACTGCTTGAAGGAAATCTGTCATCTCTCTCGCTTCTTTCTTGGGGCTGGAACACAGAGACCCAGAGAATGCAGTCACCCTCAAGTTCTTTTAAGAACCAGAAATTTGATAATAGAGGGTTCTTCAGTGTAGCAGACAAAAGCATAAGAAGATCCAATAGCTGGAAGCTGAAGCTAGGCAAATTCAGACTGCACATATGGTGCAAATTTTTATCTGTGAGGGAAATTATCTATCAAAACAATTTACCAAGGATTGTGGTGGATTTTCTGTCACTGGAAATTGTAAAATCAAGATTGGGTATTTTTCTTAAAATATGTTCTAGCTGAAAAATAAATGAATTCAGGGAAGTCCTATGCAGGAGGTCAGACCAGAAGATCACAATGCCCCCTTCTTGTCTGAAAAGCTATGAAAGGAATGGAGGGCCTAATCCATCTTTGAATTATAAAGTTTATTATCCTGAAAAGGAAGGTCTTCAATTCCTGTTTGCACCTCCCTGGGAATCCCTGAAGTTTGGAGACAGAAAGATCGGACAGCTACTAATGTAGTCATAATAAGCACTGCTATGTTGGAGGCATCTAGCACAGATGCAAGCTATAAGCTGTACTTTGAACATGAGGGTCTTCAGCTCCTCTTGATGTCCTTGAAGTAGTCTGTCTACAAACTGAGACAGTTTGTTCCAATTCAAAAAATCATATTTGGACAGAAGGACTTGGTAACTAGCCACACACAAGCTTGCCTGGTGAGCACTCCAGGAGGAACAATTTTAAGTGGGCTTCTCTAACTTTTTGAGTCCACTTAGAGAAGGAGTCAATATCATCATCATCATCATGTTCCTATTACACCTCTGGTGTTTAGGGCAGTGACAAAGCTCCTCCACTCTTGTCTGTTTCTGGCAAGTCTTTCAATGGTTCCCCAGCAGTGCCCTGGGTTTTTCAAGTCCACATTCACAGCTCTTTGCCATGTTGTTTTTGGACAGCCTCGTTTTCACTTGCCTTCTGGTGTCCATCTTATTGCTACTCGGTGATGGAATCAGTTTCCATCCGAAGCACATGACCGATCCATCTCCAATGCCTCCTGGCAATGATGGTGCTCAGATCCTCTTGGCTGCACTGTGTCAATAGATCTTGGTTTGAGATTGCCCTGGGCCAAAAGATACGGAGGATTTTTCTGAGGCAGGTTGTATGGAATGAAGATAGTTTGTACATATCATATTTTCTCATTCCCCAGTCTTCTGCACTATACATTAGTGTTGAAAATACTCAGTTCTGATAAATCTTGAGTTTGGTTTTGGTGTTGTATTTTGATGGTTTCCAGACTGTATTTAAGTTCCTAAAGGTGTTCCTGGCTTTATTGATTTTGTTCCAGATGTCCTGGCTTGTTTCACCATCCTGACTCATGGTGCTGCCCAAGTATGTGAATGTTTCTACATTGGTGAGAACATAATCCTCTATCCGTACTGGTGATGGTGAGGCAATATCAAAGGTCACAATATCTGTCTTACTGCAGTTGATTTTCAGTCCAATTTGCTGGCTGAATGCATTGAGTCAAATTATTTTTTCTTGTATATGGTGTTGGGTGTGTGATAGGAGAGTGACATCATCTGTGAAGTCCTGGTCTTCAAGGGATGAGAAGAGTATCCATTTAATGGCTCTTGGCATATCTTTTGTTGAACGCCGCATTACCCAGCCGATGGCAATGCTGAAGGGGATTGCTGACATGACACACCCCTGATGTACTCCTGTTTTGACTTCCAAACTGAGCTCACTGTGATCAACACTGCATGTAAAGTTGAAATACAAACTTTTGATGATGTTGATTATACGGAAAGGAATTCCATATGCCCGCAGAATGCGCCATAGGCTGGTCCTGTGAATGCTATCAAAAGCCTTTGCAAAGTCTATGAAATGTATGTAGAGTTGCTGTTGCCATTCTAAGCACTGTTCTGTTGTGTTTCATAGAGTGAAGATCTGGTCTGTGCATAGGCGGCGAGTTCCATACCCACATGATGCTTGGGCATCAGCAATATTCAGAGCCAGGGGCCCAGTTCCACCAAAATTGGGGCCGGGGTGCCCCCCCCGGTCTGACCTGCCCCCCCCCCGAGAGTCCCGTGGACCCGACTTGCTGCCCCCGCCACCCGCTCGCCTTTCCTGGGCCTCGGAGCAGACCATCTCTGTCTTTGTCTCCTCCATCCTGCTTCCCTGCAGCAATTGCTGCTGCAGGGTCCTAGTGCCCCTCTCTCCACTGCCAGGGCAGACTGACTCTGAGCCTGCCCTTCCCCCTCAAACCCTTCCCTTTTCCGGCAGGACCCTCCAGCAGCACAGCCTCCTCCTCCCCTCCGCCCGCGCACAGTCACTGCTCCTGCCCCATGCTGGGCAAGGAGGCAGCCCCATCCCTCACTCCCAGTGAGGCTACAGTCGGGGCAACAGCAGGGGAGGAGGCGCATGCAGCACCCCACAGCACCCATGACGGGGGAGGCGAGGGAGATTCCTGGACCTGAGAGGGGCCCTAGGAGCACATGAAGTGACAGTGGTGGGGGTGAGTGTGCTGCTGGGGGGGGCAGCAGGAAAGGGGGACTCCTCCCCCAGAGCTTGCTGCTGCCAGCAGGGAAAGGTCTGGGGGAGTCCTCCTCTCTGGCCCCTGTCCCAGAGCAGCCTGCCTGCACCCCAAACTCATCCCCAGCCCCCCCGGGCCCCCCCCCCCCCCCCCCCACCCCGACCCGCCCGCCCCCGCAGGCCGCCCCCCCCCCCACCCCGCCCCCCCCCCCCCGGCCCCTCGCCCGCAGTCCGAGACCCCCCCCCCCCCACCCCCCCCCCCCCCCCACCCCCCCCTGGCCCCCCCCCCCCACCCCCCTCCCCCCTCCCCCCTCCCAGCCCAGCCCCCACACCACTCACACTACTCTCCCTGAGCCTTCCCATACCTCCCTCAAGCCCTCCCAGCAGCCCACAGAGCCCCCCCCCCCCCACCCCTACCTCTCCTCTGAGCCCCCCCACACAAAAACTCATCTCATCTGCCACCCCCCCCCCCCCTCCTCACCCACTCCATCCTCTGCTGCTCCATCCCCAAACTCCTCCCTCCCCTTTGCCTTGGGGTGGGAGGAGGAGTTTGGGGGGGGAGAGTTTGGGCAGGGGCGAGTTCTGGGCACCACCAAAATTTCTACAAACATGCCACCCCTGGGTCTGTGCATCCATGCCCTTTCTGAAAACCAGCTTGCTCTTTTCTAAGAACACTATCAACTGCCTCTGATATAGGCTGGACTATGCTCTTACACGATACTTTGCTTGGCACAGATAAAAGTGTGATACCACACCAGTTCTTACAATCACTGAGAGTTCCTTTCTTTTGTATCTTCACTATAACCCCATTGGTCCATTCATCTGGCACTTTTTCCCTTTACCAGACTAATGAGGGGCCAGGAGCCAGGAGCTTTCCCATTTTTTAAGGATTTGATGGCTTGAATGATCTCTTCCTTAGTTGGGGTGTCTGTGTTGATATCAAGATCTTCTTCTGCCTCTTTGATGTTTGCTTCCTCTTTAGGTGACTCCCTGTTCAGCAATCTTTGAAATGCTCTGTTCAGTGTTTTTTTGTTCTTTTTCGGTTGTTAGTAGGTGGCAGAGATAAGAACCAGATTGACCATATCATGATCAATGGCAAATGGCGATGCTCACTGACAGATATGAAAGTGAGAAGGTATGTAGATATTGGCAGTGACCAACATTTTGTGACAGCCTCCATCAAGCTAAAACTGAGAAGTGTGGGTCCACCAAACTGGGAACATAGACGTTATGATATTGACAAGCTAAAGTCCCTTAAAATACAGAACGCCTTCATTCTGCAGTTAAAGAGCAGGTTTCAAGCACTTGCAGACCTTGATGATGAGGAGGGGAATGCAGATGAGGAGATCAACAAGAAGTGAGACAAAGTAACAGCAACTTAAAAACCGAGCAGTGAAGCCTGTCTAGGCTACAGGCAGAAGAGAAGGAAGGAGTGGATTACACCCAGCGCATGGAATGCCATAGAAATTAGATGAGCCCTGAAGAAAAAGAGTTTTAGACACAAAATCCCAGAAGCTAAAGGACAAATACCATGAACAGGAGCAAGGCACACCAGGAAGTCAAATGCCTTGTGAGAGCAGACAAATGGCATTATATTGATAATCTGGCAACACAAGCAGAGGATGCAGCTGTTCATGGTGAACAAGGAACCATCTAAAAAATGACGTAGCTTATCAGTGCTAAATGGCAGACACCAACAAACACTCTCATCAGGAACAAACAAAGACACCTACTAATAACCGAAAAAGAACAGAGAAGGAGTAGCATATGGTATATAGCTCATGAATATGTCTCTCTCTCAAACAAAATAGATACCTAGGTTATCCATCAAGTGACACTGAAGCTTGGATCTGAAGCCCTTCCCCCCATCTTGTCTTCCAAGTCCAATCTCCAGCCTAAGCCGAACTTCAAATCACTGTCTACACAGATATTTTTAGAGTGCTAGTGCAAACACTGCTAACCTGAGTAATCATCCTTTTTCCAAAAGGTAAAGAATATTTTTACCTTCCATACTTTTCCTTTGTGAATATATATAAGCCTCACTGTGCATACTTCATTCAACAGGAAGGGTCTACCTTCTGAAAAAGCAATTTGGGTTTACAGATTTGGCAAAACTGTGTTTGGCTAAACGAAGGGCACCTCTGTTAAGGAACGGCACATCAAAAAAGCCCTAACACCACTGATCATAATTCAATTAAAATAAATCTTTCCATACACTACTTTGATATGGCATAACACCCTGGATCCAACCTATCAATTCTGGCACTCTCTGATGCTGTGTGGGTGTATGGATTTGTTTGTGTGCATGTTTCAGTACATCTTGAGGCAAGGAGATGTTTGTCTTCAGTATCCCTGTTTTTATTCAAATCTGTTTTCTTTTCTATTGAAAATTATAGGATAAGTTACACACTTAAACTTTTTAAAGGTATGTTGCTTCCTAAAATATAATGTTGTAAAGGAAATATTTTAGAATAATGCTGAACAACAACTAAAATGTATAATATTAAATGCCATTACTTCTCTATTCCAATTGTAACCAACCTAAAGTTCAATCATCTCTAAATTGTTTTTATTTGAAAGAAAACATAGGTTAGATAGGGCAGAAAATGTTATTTTAAGATTAACACAACCATGCATTACAAAGATCATGTGTTATTTTTATTATTGTTAGATGTACAGTGAATAATACATTTGGAAATATCTGGGCCTTTGGACATCAATTTATTTGATATGCCTAGGGACTTTTTTATGAGGATAGTTACCGATTGGCTTTAGAAGCTAAAATAGTCTGTTACTCAAATCAATCACATTTTTTACATTTACAACTTTAAATGCTTTCTTCCCCCTTTTCACTCAATGTACAATAGATTTATGTATCTTGTGGAGTCTGATTAAAGAATTCTTTTTGGTGTGATTTTATGTTTTAATTTACTTTAATTTGGGCTTTAGGTGTATATATCTATCTATCTATCTATATATAGATATATATATATAGATAGATAGATAGATATATACACATATTTTTGGTGTTTTGTTTGGTCTAATCATTACTCCATTTTGAAAGGACCATAGGGTCCTATACCTCATTACTCAGAGGTGTAATATCACCTGTACTTTTGGGGAGTTCCTTCAGCTATCCAAACACTAACACATTTTTGTCTGTTTTGTATCTTTCAGCTTCTTTGCTCCAGTGATCATTCAACAATGACAAAATTGAAGATAGTTTCTTAAATCCCTCTTTTATAGTTGTTTTGTAAACAATTTATCCAATACTCTTTAGGAGCCATTCTCACCCATAATCCTCTCTTGTGTACCATTGACAGAGTGACCTTCATTCTCACTGGCTCATCCATCATACATTGAACTTTTCACTCTATACCACACTCATCTCATCCTAGCAAAGAAACCTTTGTCCAGATCCCAGTTTACCACTCACTGGGGATTCTGTATTTGTGCAAATTTGTATCAGAGATGAGAGAGGGGGAAGTGGAGGAAAGATCACCAGTTCAACACCTTTGAAAGTTAGTGCAGATGGTTACCTTTAAAGCCCATCTATCATTCTCATCTTCATCATTTTAGCTAATAAAACTCTTACAATTTTGCTCCAATACTCAACAGAAGCTGTCTAGTGAATCATGGAATAACTAATAGTCATCTGAAAAATGCCCTTCCCCTGGATTGCAGGATGCCTCTGTGTGTGTCCCTATACACTTGCATGCATCTGTGAACGTGTGTGGAACTGGTGAGGCAATTCTTTTTTATAAAGATTATAAATAATTGTTTTCCATTTAAATGAACCATGCTGTACAAAATCATGGTATTTCTTATTGTTAGCAATATTTCAAAGTTGGCAAAGTCAATTTTCAGAAATCCTCACCCCAAATATTTTCTTTATTCCTTCCAAGCAATTATGTACAAGTTGTCATATGCTGTGATTTTTAAAAGCTCCTAGTACCTCTTCAAAACATGTAAAAAACCATTCAATTTCAAACCATTCTACTTGCATATATTTCCTGTATTTCTCTTCCTTCATTTTTTACTATTAAAGACACTTGTACAAAAATTACAATCTATGTTTTTAATCTCATCTGCTCCCATCACTTACCCCTTATTGGAATGAGACAATTGCAATTTAAAGGGTTTCATAGAACTCATTATACCCTGGAAAGAAAAGTAATAAATGTTTGATTATCAATGGGGCACATAAGCATTACAAGCAAGAAGTGGGTACATAGATTCCTATGACTTGTTATTGTTTACAGTTAGCTTTTTGGCCCTTATTTCTCCAGAGATCTTCACTAATAGCTAAAAATGTTATACACTTGTTCAGTTTTTTGACTCATAGATGAGAGAATCAATCACAGAGAGAACTCAAGCTTAATAGGGGAAAATGAATTATTGGGCTCTATTTAACTATTGGAAGAAATAGTATAGTAAGAAATAGAGTTGATGTGGAAAACTAAAGACTTGGGAATAATCTAACAGTTGCACTAAGAGACAATGAATATAAACAAACTTTATTTTCCTCAAAGTAATACCTGCTTTGCCTAAATTCTACAAACTTTTTGAGTCTATAAAACAATCTGAAATCTCATCAGCCTAGAAATTCCATGTGAACAATATTTCTTCTTTGTATCCCAAACAGACCCCACAAGTCAAATGTCTTGTTACTAGTGGAATCATGGGACCTGAATCTTTTCTCATGTACCCTCAGCAGGTTTGTCACCCTCAGCAAGTTTGCAGATGACACTAAGCTGGGGGGAGAAATAGATACGATGGAGGGTAGGCATAGGATTCAGAGTGATCTAAACAAATTGGAAGATTGGGCCAAAAGAAATCTGATGACGTTCAACAAGGACAAGTGCAGAGTTCTGCACTTAGGAAGGAAGAATCCCATGCACCGCTAGAGGCTGGGGACTGACTGTCTAAGCAGCAGTTCTGCAGAAAAGGACTTGGGGATTTCAGTGGATGAGAAGCTGGATATGAGTCAGCAGTGTGCCCTTGTTGCCAAGAAGGCTAATGGCATATTGGGCTGTATAAATAGGACCATTGCCAGCAGATCGAGGGACATGATTATCCCCCTCTATTCGGCACTGGTGAGGCCACACCTGGAATATTGAGTCCAGTTTTGGTCCCCCACTACAGAAGGGATGTGGACAAATTGGAGAGAGTCCAGTGGAGGGCAACAAAAATGATTAGGGGGCTGAGGCACATGACTTATGAGGAGAGGCTGAGGGAACTGGGGTTATTTAGTCACAGAAGAGAAGAGTGAGGGGGGATTTGATAGCAGCCTTCACTTACCTGAAGTGGCAGGGTGGGGGGTCAAAAGAAGATGGAGCTAGGCTGTTCTCAGTGGTGGCAGATGACAGAACAAGAAGCAATGGTCTCAAGTTGCAGTGGGGGAGTTGTAGTTTGGAAACACTATTTCACTAGGAAGGTGGTGAAGCACTGGAATGGGTTACCTAGGGAAGTGGTGGAATCTCCTTCCTTAGAGGTTTTTGAGGCCCGGCTTGACAAAGCCTTGGCTGGAATGATGTAGTTGGTGTTGGTCCTGCTTTGAGCAGGGGATTGGACAAGATGAGCTCCTGAGGTCTTGTCCAACCCTAATATTCTATGATTCTATACCCTCATAACTCCAGGTGTGATTTCACTAATTTACACCAGGAAAAACGAGTGTAGAATCAAGCCCTGAGACTATAGAGATGGAAAAGACCTTTTAAATTTTTTAGTCCATCTCCTTGCAAATGCTGGATTGTTCCTTATTATAAATTAACTAGTTTTTTGTCCAGTTTTGTTTTAAATGTGCTAATTAATGGAATTTCTAGAATTTCCCTTTGGAAAATTATTCCATAGGGAATTTTCTCTAATTTTCAGACCAAATTTTCTCCCTCTTAGTTATATCTCAATTGATGAAAGATAAAATTAATTAAAGGAAAAGATGTTGAACCTCAAAAACCTCCTAAATTCAGACTAAGTCCAGTCTAAATCAAAGTAAATGCAGTTCACAGCCTTCAGTCTGAACTACAGAATATGGACTTTTGAAAAACATTTTGTGAAATGTGCCTCTGGAATTCTTTACTCTTTCCTTCTCCTGTGGCAAATGATATAGACAGCTTTACAGTGATTTTGTTACAAACAATGGAGATTTTCAGAGATACAAGGGGCACTTAGGCACCCCATTGGCTTTCAGTGGGAGTTAGACACCTAAATACCTTTTGTACCTTTGAAATCTCCCCCTACCTCTAAATTCTTTAGGTCCAAATCTTGCCCTATGTAGTGCAGATGTGGGGGAGGGAGAAGAGGAAGGAAAAGGGCAGATAGCACAGAGACCTTCTTCCATCAGCACTTTTGCTCAGACCTACTGCCCAATATAGTCCTAGCTCCTATTGCATAATGGGTGTAGTTAAAATACAAATAATCAGAAGTGGGCATGGTCTGCCAGCCTGAACCCTGGCTCTCATGTGCCTATGCTGGGATGTGTAGTACATGTTAGAGGAGGAAGCACACTGCTTCTTTCTGATTCCACGGTAAGTCATGTCCCACTAGGTGTTTCCTCCATAAACCTCTGCTTCTCTGAGCCATCCTGTCCTGCACTGCTAGGACTGTTTAGTGTCTCACTGTAGCAGCTAGCATCACTATTTTCCCCATCTGTATGGCTGCAAGTATAAAGGGTGGGAATTTGCTTATAGTGTTTTTTCTATAAAATATGTTAACCATATTTTGGAAAATTAAGTTTTATTATGTAGACAGAAAAAAATCTTTGGTAATGTTGATAAAAATCATTAGTCATAGAAAACTTTAACTTAGATGTTTTAATACACCTGCTTGTATTAACATAACCCAACAAAGAGAAAAGCCAGATCTTATCACTGGTTTTATGTTCATTTATGCTCCTGAACAAGCAATACATAATGGACAAAGATGAAAGATTCTAATATTTCCAGTGGGAATTACTGCAGTAGAAAACTGGCCTTAAGTGTGGAGGAAAACATTTTGCAAAATAGAAAGTTCAGTACTGAAAAGGTTGAGTTTATACTGTTTTTGCCATTCCTCTTTCAGGTCTCTCAATCTTGAGGAAGCAGACCAGTGACCTTCTTAGTCGAAAAGATCAGGAGGAGGTCAGGTGGAATGACCTCCCTATTTTTCTCTCAATGGCCTGCCTCCCATTAGATATCTCTTTAACTGTTCAGTCCGTAAAACAAACTGCAGGAGAGAGGAGTGAAGGTGGATAAAAAAGATATATACAGTATGTTTCAGATGGAGCACTAGCCTTATGAAACCAGTGGATTTCAGTATAATGTCTCTCACTTCATCAACCTTTTAGGAAATATTGTTTACACCTGCTCTAAGACAGTTACTTACAGGGCACCACTAAGGCACCGCTGTGTTATATATTTTTTTACCATGGTTAATATTTCTAGTGGAAAAGAGACCATCTTCCATAATAAGCAGTAGAGTGAAGTGTCACTTATTACATTTAATAAAATATAAGAATGAATGCTTTATCCATTCCTCAGTAGCAGGTTATGAAGGAAGTTAGGATAAACTGTGTCCATTGAACTGCAGACTGTGGAATTTGGATGTATGCTCTATTTTGATGAACTCTGTGCATATGTGAAAAATATACTCACTGGGTGATTGTATTATCATGTATATGGAATGTATGTGGGATGTGTAATAATAGGAAATAATCTAATCCAGGTGGGGAGAATGGGTGTGGGAGAATTTGAAATACTTTCTATCCAAAAGAGTTCAGGAGTGGGACCTCTAAAGAAAAGTTCCAGATATTCTGCAAAACCTTTAAGAATAATATTTAAAGTGTTTTAATGTAAAATTACTTATTAAAGTAATTCTTTGTCATTGCACCTTAAGTAAACTACCTATTGTTCATGTTACGTTATGAAAAGAATATTTATCCCCCAATCCCAAAATGAGCATCACATGAGTCGAACCCTGCACCGATGCTGTGCACATTGGAGAATCAGGGGCTTAAATTTCAACATCTGTGACTGGATTTATTTTAGTGTAAATCCACTGAACAGAAGTTTAAATATGGGTTAATGACTTGGAGGGCAATGAAAAGATAGACTGCTTGTGAAAGTGGATTACAATGCAGGATCTCTCTGTTTCAGATGAGAGTATGATCCATGTTCAACATAGCAATGTCGTAGAAAAACTCAGTTCTCTCTTTTTCTTTGGGTGCAGCAAAATCAAATACTTTATTATTTCTCCAGTAATTACAATAGAGGGAGGGAGTGCCCTAGGACACAGGGTCACCCCGGTCCCGGACAGGTCTCTCAACAGGTAAACAATTACAGCAAGCATTTATACCTTTGTTACAGACAATAACAAGCAATAATACAGACAATAATGAGCAACAACTGCATTTTGTTTATACATAAGCCATCCTGCTATCTTATTTTTCTCACTTCTAGGAGACGCCAGTCTACATATTTGGTTATCAGTTGCAAGGTCATAATAACTTCTCACACAGTTTCTTTCCCTCTTGCCTCACACCATCCTCGCTTCTACAAGTCTCACGTCATTAGGGTTACAGTGTGGCCTAACTCTTGCTAACTACTAGCCTGACTCTTGCTAACTGACTGACATGCATTAAGATCCCCTTCAAATCCTTGTTAATTCTTTCCCTACTTCCACAGCAATAAGAAACAGAATCTCTTGGTTTTCCCACTTTTAATGAAAAAAATGTTGCTCTGTTTGTTACAATGTGAAAGTAGATTTTTTAAAAATGATCTGACAATTATTACAGTAGAATATATGTAGAAAATGGCAATTCATATCTATCAAATTGAGTAAGCTTTTGCATATGTGTCAGTTACTTACAAAGATCAAAATTGGATAATTATCACTGGTGCTATTAATTAATCTGATTGTGATTTGTTTGCTAAAATTTGAAAAACAAAATTTAGTTCCTGTTAGCTCTTTGATTAATCTCATCTTGAAGCCTCACAAAATATATATCAAAACAACACTCCAAACAGAACAAAAATATATGTTACTAAATTTTTCAAGTTATTATTTCTTCTTCATTTTAGTACAAATAAATCCATATTTGCAGAAAGTATTTATAAAAGTCGAATATTAAAGTGTGTAGCACATATCAAAAGGTGATTCTCTGCTTTATATTGTATTGTTTCAATTTCTTCTGTATCAGTTTTACTTTGTTTACTATTAAAACTGGTTTTCCTTGTGCTGTTAACACAGTTTAGAATCTAAAAGTCAGGTGGCTTGTATATTTCTGACTTGTGTCATCACCAGTAATAAATTCTCGGCAACTGGAATTTAATTATCAATAATCCAATGATGATGTATGAAGAAGAAAAAATCAATTTCCCTCTTCCATAGCTGTGTTTGTTCTGCAAAACAATCAGGAATAAAAAAATAGTACTTTTTGTTATTGTTTTTTTGGTCAGTAAAATAAGCATATGTGAATGAAAACACACACTGACAAGTCTATCTTCACATATGCTGGGTTTCTTAGAAAAAAAATGGCTTGGAAAGTCAACACTATCAATGATATGTTTAAAACCATATAGCTAATTCACATCCTTGAGACCAGCTCAAAAACATTTGATAGTATGTAAGAATATGAATGAACTAAAAGCTGTTGGCTAGATTGTGCCCTGATCCTACATGGAGTACAGGAGGGAGTGAGGAACCCCACTTGTATGGCCTTCTCTGTCTTGAGCCTGGAAGTCTACACAGCCATGGAACAGCCCCACAGCCCAAGCCCTGCAAGCCTAGTTGCTGTGTAGACTGCAAGCCGTCAGAGGCTTAGGAACACCCAGAGCATGGGGTTGCATCCCTGACCATCTTGGCTAACAGCCAGTGATGCACTTATCCACCATGAGCCTATCTAATTCTTTTATGAATCCAGTTATAGTTTTCACCTTCACAACATCCCCTGGCAATGAGTTCCACAGGTTGATGGTGTGTTGACTGTGCTTTGAGGGAGCAGTCTCTGAGCCCTGTTAGCCTCTCTCCTCCAGAGCAACTGCACCAAGTTCAAACACAAAAATATTTACCTTTAGAAATTCTATAACTGATGCCAAGATAAACAATATTAGCACTGCTAATTGCTGCAATTAAGCAAATCTAGGAAACACCTTTCCCAGAGCATTTTTCTTGTTTAGCATAAATATGAAACAATCTCAATTTTTTCTTTTCTTAAAACAATGTATAAAGTTATTAGTTTCCATGATAATGTCAAATCCTTTTTTCTCCCTTCCCTCACCCCCCAGGTTGACAAGTAAAATTCTGGAACAGCTATGAAATGATTTTAGGGTTTTATTTCTAATCCTAATGTTTCATTGCTTTGATAGATATGTAGACTTGGCTTATTCCAATATATGTATGTTTAATAAGATGTTTGGTTTTATGCTATAATTAAGTAGTTTAATGTGACGAATTTATGTAAAGCAAAGGAGCATGGCATTGTTTTTTCTGCTGCTGACACATTTATTTAGCTGGGCCTCTGAACCTGGCATTTTCTCTTCAAAATGTCCTATTAATTCCTATTAGGAAGCTACTAGTAAAGAAAATTGCATGTTAACTTCTGTCAATCTGTATGAATAAATGTTAACCATTCTCAGTTAAAAGCCCTCTTTTTAGCTCCACTCATGTGAAAACACCTAAAGCAGCATACACATTGGCAAATCATTCAGAAGATTAATGCACTGAGGCCTGTACAAAGACTCAGAGATGTGTATTAGCATTATAGATTTTAATTTGAAATGATGTCAGTCTTTTTTCGGCTGCATTGTAGTGCGAGGACTGCCATCTGCTTATAATAATGAGTCTGACAATCCACGTAAATGTGATTTGCTGCTTCTTTTGCCAACATAATGGCCTGGATATTGATCCTAATGGTGGAGCAGTTGCTGTCATGTCATTGAATAGAAGGGGGAGGACAGAGTGCAGAAGTAAGATTTTCAAGACTTCTGGTGGAATGACAGTCAAAAACGAAGGTGTGTTTTCTCCCTCTGAGCAGCTGTTTTTACACCATAGTTCTCAGCTTTGTCCTGGTATCAGCCATAGAACTAATTGCTTTCAAAAGAGGAACAAACTAAAATAAAGGACACCACAAACATATCTGTTGAGAAATAGTCCCAGAACAAGATAGAAATATGTTTGGTGTAAGTAACGTTTTCCAGAGCTTTTCATTGCTTATTTTTTGTTTATAATAAGGGCTGTGGAGAGGGAAAATAACTTATTTTCCTAATAATTAAATTGGTGAAATACTCATCTAAAGGATGACAGTTGTGAGGAAAGTTTGGACTCCAGCGATGAGCTCTCTCTTTACTGGGTGAAAAATGAGGTGCCACAGATACAGGATACTGTATCTTATTCTAATTTATTTACAAGTACACATACTCTTGAAGAAAGAAAGAAAGAAAGAAAGAAAGAAAGAAAGAAAGAAAGAAAGAAAGAAAGAAAGAAAATTGATTGATTGATTGATTGTAGTTTATAACTCACAAGTTTTAAGGGAAGTATCTCCTCATCTCAGGTATGAGCTAGCACTAAAAATGCATGGATTTTATATTTGCAACTTTTGCCACAGCAAGGCAGAACCCCAAACACCCTCAACATGCATTTACTCAAGGAAATACAATCAAGCTTCTCAGCAAGCACTCATTCCAGTAACCTTCCAGAACAGAGGTGAAGTAATATTTCTCTAAGACTTTGCTATTATTATGTCTAAGTTGATTCTAACTCCACTCTTGAAGTGATTTGTGCCATGCACTACAATATTATAGCTTTCTGTATAATAGAGAATGTGGTTGTTTCCATGACAAAAAAAAAAGGGAGTAGGAATGAAAACTGCTAGATGAGATAGAAAGTTTCATTGATACTGCACATAAGGTCAACAGCATTTACTAGCTAACTCCTGTACCACTCTGGCTCATTTTCTTTGAACAGGTGCTCTTCAAAACAAATATCAAGGTGTTAATCATTAATAGATCTAATTCAATGTATTTTAAAAATCAGACCTGTATGAATATTGTTAATTTTACCACATCCAATTCACTAACATAGGAACACAAGATAATTTGTCCTCCAAGGCTAAAATGCTAAACTCCAAGCTTATCTAAAGAAGCAGCTAACACTTGGTACTTGAGCATTACAGTGTATCAAAAGCTGATATAAAAATGAAGTTTAAAACATAATTCCATTTGGTAACTGTTACTCTTATTCAAATTCATTCAAGTACTATATTTCAAAGTTCCACCCCAACCTCTCTCTCTCTCTCAAATCTTGTTGAAAAGTTAAAACGAGAACCGTTTAAACATAACATTGTAACACCAAAGAACATAATTAAAAATAAGCTATTGTTTGTTTTGGGGGGGCTGGCCATGGGAAGAGACATGCACCAAATCAAGACTTCTTCAATCAACTAACTTTTTCCTGTGGTTTATAACTTATAGGACCCTCATTTGGAGAACTAGTATCTAAGAACTATTTAATATACATTGTACCTAAGTCTTATACACACACACTTTTGACATAAATATAATGTAAGCTGAAATGTGGCTCTTCAGAGTAACTGATGTGAAAAACAGCTGCTTAGCTTGTATTTTTCATTGTACAGTGATACTCTATGCAATGGAGAGAAGGGGAAAAAAGCCCAGAAAGCTAAAGAGGACACTCTGAAAGAGAAGGCACTGCTCAGCTTTTCAGGTGGGGGGGGGTGAGGGGGAAGAGAGTGGTTAGAGGAGGGGATGACAGACTTATAAAGCAGCCTTACATAAATGTAATGAAAATGTACCAGCCCAGGCACAAAATCTGCTCACTCACCCTCTACCCAGATAATTGATGATCATGGAAAAACTAATGATACTCTACTTGACAGTCAAAAAATGTACTAGCCCTGGAGCAAGTGGGCAAGGAGAATTTGGCACAGCTGTATAAAGGCATTATTTTTAGATAAGAATTTAAAAATTAGCTGACTTATAATGCATGAAAGGCACTTGTGTGAATAACGTAGTATATCCCAAACGGAAAAAGGCTTTATCAGCAAAATGGGTGATATATGAATGAAAGGATTATACAGTTAGGAACAATTTCTCCAAAGCATTCAAAGTAAGGAGGATTTATAATAAATAAATAAATAAATGATATTTTCCATAAGTGGGCATGTTCTACCAACCTCTTTGGGTCTTGTACACTCATATTTTGGAAACTATGAATGGAAAAACATTCTTACTATGACGTGTCCTCACATGACTATCACAGTGTTCCCACAGAGGAAGCAGCAGGCATGGCCCATTAACCACATAAGTGCTAATGATCCACAGAGATTCCAATCCCACACCTTGTGCTTCCATTGGCTCTCTCTCCAGCAACTGCATACTATCTCCTTCTCTGAGCAGTGTACGAACTGTGGACTGGGAACAGAACCGAAATTAACAGAGTTATCATGCTAGAATTTCCCCATGGAATTCCCAGGAGATTTGCTAAGGCCTGCTTCTGAGTACAGTAGCTGCTTTTGACTGCTTCTATCCATTGCTTTCTGATCAGCAGCTCCTTTTGAAAATCTGTAGAGCCCCAACCATATAGTGTTTGTGTGAGTGATTATCTGCAAGAATGGGGAATGATGCCTCTAGTCAATGTATGTTAGCCAGATTTTGCTGGTATTTGAGCTATTTTCACCTTTCCAATAGTGGAGAATACATATCTTTTTCATTGACTACTCCTTCAAAATACTCTGTGATAGGAGGAAGGATATTTCTTTGTCTTAGGCCCGGGCCGGGATTGGAAGGCAGAACTTCTCATTCTTATGCAACAATGGTCAAATCACTTAGGCCAAGATTTTCAAAATTAGGAGTCTGAAATTATACTCCTAACTATATATTTAGCACTAAGGGGGAGATTTTCAAATGGGAGTTGAGTGCTTACTCCTAATGACTTTAAATGGGAGTTTCCCTATGTACCTTTTAAAATCTCCCCATAAATATGTAGCCTGATTTTTTAAGAGCATCCTGCAGCTATGCTGCTCACTGTTTAAACCATACTGAGAAGTCTGAGTAAATCATACTTCACATTCAGAAGCAAGTCCCAATAAGGTATGCAGCTGTATATATAGTTCTGGGAAAGGCTAGAAGCTTCCTGAGGGTTACTTAAGTAAGGGTGGACAGCTCCCATGGCAGTGTGATGCTGTTTTTCTCTGTTGGCACCCTGGAAACTTGGTCCAGGCACAAACTACAGGCAAGAGTGCATTTCTAGAGCCTTGGCTACCAACAGCTTATTCACCAGTGATAGAAACTGCCTGGAGTGTAAACCATTAAATCTCAAAGCAATCCTATAAGGGGGAAAAATATTTTATTACATGTGATAAGCAGATGGAGTTCCCACTCTACTTTGAACCACATATGCACAGACTCCATGAAGTCCAAACTTAACCCATCTGTGGGGTTTGGCTTTATCTGTAACTTGAATAATAATGACAGAACATAAATTTCAGCATTAGCTTTTTTCTTAAAATTGGCTGTTCCTAATGTAGTTTTCCCAGTAGAACCTCCTCTCTCCTGGTCCCTAGATCTTTCTGCTTGGGAGAGGGGCAACAATTGCTCTTATATTCTAAGGAAAATAAGAGATGCTCCTGCCACTTAGCACTAGCAGTAACTACCCTTTATCTTTATGCAGGATTCAAGAACCTGACATTGGATGATTCAACAGAAAAAAACCTCTATTTCCAGACTTAGAGCATTTGCTTAGACTGTGCCACTATATTACACATCTATTTTATAGATTCATTGCCATAACTAGAACTGTAAGAGAGAACTGATTTATACTTGTTGAATATTTGATAAGTGAAAAGTATATGTTTTGCAAATTTTCCCATATAACAAATAATAAAATGCTGACTGGTCCTGTTTATAGAGCTAAAATGTTGCCATTATTGGCATATCAGTGCTAGCTTTTCATGATGAAAATGATGTAGTTTGGTGCCTGTGACCAGATTAGAATTCTCTGGTTTGATTTTTCCAGTTAAGTTTAATATAATTCTTTTAGTTACTTCTCCTGAAGTTGAAACCTGAATTTGAAAAAGATAAAAAGCCAATCCCAAATTATTAAACTTGAGTTCGTAAAGTTAGTAAAAACTGATATTTAGGCCCTTAAATAAGAATCCAATTAAGGAAAGAAGCATCTTTATTCATAATAGGTGCATAAGCACATGCTTAAATCCCTCTGAAGTCAATGAAATTCAAACATATGCTAAGTATTAGAGCTGTCCAGAGGTTGACAATTCCATTTTGCAACAACCTTCAAGATTTCAAAATTTGTATTTGTTTTGCTTTAGAATAAAAACAAAAACCTCTTGAACATTTTCATCAGGTTTTGAATTCCTCTCTTTTTCTCTCTTTGTCAGAACAGATGAAAGAGCCCTGGATAAGACTGGAGAGAGATTCTTGGCAAATTCTTCACTGAAACCAATACATCTCCACAAAAAGTTTTGGCTTTGACAAAACAGCATATTTTGACAAAATTATATTTTGAAATTGTTACCAGGCTCTGGAAAGAAAGAGTTTTTGTAAGCTGAACCACTTAACAACAAAATTACTTTTCTAAGTAAGGAAGAACTAAACGTTTAGGGAGAATTTTGCACTCTCATCTATCTGTAACATATGGCTTGTCCTATCTTCCTTTCATGTTGGGCTGGAGCTCAAATGATTTAGCTGGACAGTGAATTCCCTTTAAAGAATAATCCAACTTGTTCTAAGCACTCTATGGACAGCTAAGCTATGGAGCCTAGGGCCAATGGAGCTTTCAACCCTTTGCTCTTTTGGGAGATATATAGAAGACATGGAGTCAGGAGAGGCAATTAAAACTAATACCACTTCAGGTTTTCTAGGGATTGCCTGATCCTTCAGCATGAGGTTGGACTGCTCTGCAGGGGGGAAAAAAAACATTCGAAGGGTCAAAGAACATTAGATCTGTTCAGCAGCAAGAGGAAAGCCTTCAAATGCAGAAGCCTTCATGACATACAATAAAAGGAAGAAAGGGAGCAGTCTGGGATGCCTGTGATGACTTGATGATGTGGGGGGAGGAATTAGCTCAGTGGTTTGAGCATTGGCCTGCTAAACCCCAGGTTGTGAGTTCAATCCTTGAAGGGGCCACTTAGGAATTTGGGGCAAAAAATCTCTCTGGGGATTAGTCCTGCTTTGAGCAGAGGGTTGGACTAGATGACCTCCCAAGGTCCCTTCCAACCCTGATATTCTGTGACTTGGTTGCCCCTGCCTCTGACTGAAGAGTGTCTCCTTTTTTCTGGTGGGAGCCAGTGATGAGGCAAGTCAAGCTGAAGATTTTTGGAGAGGCAGAGGAAATCTAGGCCTTAGTGGGGGGTATAGCTCAGGAGCTTGAGTATTGGTCTACTAAGCCCAGCATTATGAGTTCAATCCTTGAGAGGACCATTTAGGTATTGCAGGCAAAAATCTGTCTGGGGGTTGGTCCTGCATTAAGTAGGGGGTTGGACTAGATCATCTCCTGAGGTCCCTTCCAACCCTGATATTCTATGGTTTATTCATTGCAAACCAATTACTACATGAGTCTGGGTCAAAGGGAAAATAGCCTTTTAGGGCAGGCTTCCATTCCATCCAGTTGAGGAAATTCACAAGGGAAGAGGAGTTAGCAACTATGTAATAAGTGGGGTATTTTAGATTTCTGGTGAAAAATTCAGCTAGTACAGAATAACCTGACTGCCAGCTTTTGTGAATGTGGCTGCACCTGTCTTCACCTGGTGCCATTTTAGTGGGAAAAGTGAACAACCAAAACATGAAAAAAAAATCAGATATTATGTGGGTATTTATATTATTCATCTCAATATACTTTATATACTACATATAAACACACTGGATCCCTCGCTGATGGCCACACTTTCAACATATATGCTCTATCCATACTCAGAATTGTATGTTTTGACTATATTCCACAAAGTAGCACATTAGGAGGCAGTAATTTGAAATATGATGTTGCAGGGACAGACACTCAATATTTCATCAGATGTTGCCAAATCTTCCCTCCATTATCAGGGGTAATAGAGTTAGAGAGGTAAATAATTATTTCAGTCCAACTGAAGTCCTCCAAACACACTAAGCCTGATGTACATTGATATCCTCTGGAGTGACTGGAGTACATTTGGATCAAAGGCAATGCCTTGTCTGAAGTCATGTGATGCCTGATAAGCAACCAGACTTTTCAAACTTTTTTATTTTTAGAATGTGTGATCTCTTCGTTCGAAACTCACTGTGAAAGATGAAGGAACACCAAGAGATGGAAAACACACCCCTGAATATTAAAAGAGAAACACAGATTTCCCTCCTGATGTAGAACAGAAAAGGCTCTGGATCTGTGTCAGCTCAGAATTCTGCCAACAGATCCCTAGGGGACAGCAACTGAATAAACTTCATTTGTCTGATGAGCAAAGACTGGATTTTGAATAGACCTTTAAGCTTTCTTAACAGTGGAGTTATGGAGAAAACTGGGATATTTTACAGCTGTCACTGGCATTGTTCATGATACATCAATAAATACATGATTTATGATTATGCCCCCTATAGTGTATTATCCAAACTCCTCCTCCCCTCTTTGATTTAGCATCCCTTTCTTTCAATGTTAAAAACACTGGGTGGCAGGAGTTGATTTTTGAGTTTACATCTGTGAGCTGCCAGAAAGGCTTTTTGCAGAAACAAGAAGAACCAAAAAAAATTGTTTTCAGTGTTTCTTAATCAGCAGAAAGGGACCAGCTGTCAGCCTGCCGGAATTCAGAATTTAGATTAGCTGTGAGGTCGCACTTCTGTTACTCTGCATCTGGTTTGGAAACAAAGAACAACCTGTCTTTGGTTGCTCTAATGTTGTAAGTACAACTACAGCATAGGTAATTAACACTCTTAATGATAAGGGCTCACTTTCCATATCTTTGGAGTTTTTTTACCCTTCTAAACTGGAAGTATCCTTCCATGTGAAATAAAAAAGACCAAGCAGACGAGAGGAAAAACTGAGTTTTTTTGTTAAGTCAAGCCACAAGTCAAGTGAATTTCTTTTCTCAGTTGATTTTTCAGAGAAAAACATTCTACAGTACACACTAGATTCAACACATCAGCAGACCTTACTCTCAAAAGGGGGATGATTCTCACCTTCCTTCCTAAAATGTTTTGAGGTGGATGAATAGAAACCACTAAGGAGTAATTAGTAGTAGCAGTATCTTTAAGAAGACCTCCAAAAGTAAACTGTCTGGGAACATACTGGTGCTATATAGCAACAGCAAAATTTGCATTATATAACACAGCATAAATTGTTCCACTTAGATACTATTCTAAGAAAAGGGCACCACCGAGCTGTACCTTCCCAAGGGAAGTGTACAAGTCTTGGTTCTCCTCCTGCCCACAGCTCCCTGGCCCTATGGACAAGGTGTGACACCAGGGGTGCACAGAGAGAGCAGTCACTTAGTTCTGCTCTCTGCAAGGAGAGTGATTGACCTTGGCCCATACAAATGGAGGAGTTAGACTCCTTGTGCCCCATCCTGGGCGCTCATTCAAGGGCTAAAGACAATCTGGCCCTCAGTGATTTCAGCCATTGACCTAGCAACTCAAGTCAAACCTCTTTTTATGGGCCAGAGCTCTGGGAAAGATTGTGGTAAATGAGATTGTACAAGCAAGGAAATTTTAAGGACACTGACTATGTACGATAAAGGCAAGAAAGTCTGAGAATTGGAAGTGTTCCTCGTTTATTTCAACACCACCTGATTGATCTTTTTCCCCTTTGGTGTTTATTTTTGAGAAGGGAATCCAATTGTACACAAGACTGAATGTCTTGTAATGTGATTCTTCACTCCTGTTCAGATGTTTTTCATTATATTCTTCCACAGAAAGGCTTAGAAAAAAAGAGTAACTTATTGACAGTTCAGCTAAGCAAAACTCATCTATTGTCAGCTGGCTCTTCTTTGTACTTCTCTTTTCAGTTGTGTTACAATCCTTCTCCTGATCGCTGCTAATTTTGAAAATTAATGGGGAGATAAAACTGTTGTACTGTTTCAGATGACAAAAGAAATAACATTTTCCTATGTTAGGGTGTGTTGGTCTTGTGCCACTGCTGAAGTTAAACTTATTCAATATCAGTTAGGTGCAGCAAACATTTTTTATGGTAATGGTTGGTGTGGGGGAGGAACAGAGCTTTCTGGTTTTGCTGCTACTCCATTTCTCTGAAACAATGGCAAGAATTGACATTGTCTATTCAGTGTGGAAGATGGGCTGTCAAATAAAGCAAGACAAATGTGATGCCCTGACTGATTATTTCCTTAGATAGTAAATCAATGAGCTTATTATCACAGCAATTATATAACTAATATAAACAGATGCTATGTGTAGATGGTTAACAATTAGGTAGGCACAGAGTACAATTTTTTTTTCTTCTCTAAAACTATTGAGAGAATTTTATGATATTAATCACAGCTGCTGTTCCATATATCAGCATTTATTAACTGTAAACATGCTGTACCATATACTGTTACATATATTTAAATAGTTACATATATTGTAACAAAAGTGGTAGCTCTCACTGTAATTAAGGATGAAATATAACTTGCATTATTAACCCAGTTTTCAGTTGCTTATAACTTTTTGTAACAAAATCATGTGGGGCTGAAATGATTCGTGTGTGATCTCTGCCCAAAAGAAATTTAGTTGGAAAAGTTTTAAAAAACCCACAAACAACAACAACAACAAAACCCTTTCTGCTATTTCATTTCAGTGATTCTCCTGTGTGTTCCATTTAGAAATTTTATGCACATATAATTTAGCCAGTTTTGTTCAAACATGAATTGTTTTGCAGCTCTTAATGAGATCTAAGAAAGAAGAGATATTTGGTTTAATAGTTTTTAAATTATGAGTATTTTAATGCATGCACTATAGGATTAGCTCTTTGTTTGCTTCGCACAATCTCAACCTTTTAAAACACAGTGGAAATTTAGCAGACCTGGAAAGAAAATGGAATATTTTTTTAATTCTAGTAATTTATTAAAATAATTGTGGAACTCATTGATTATATTTTAGATGAGTATTTTCATAAATTGTTCTGCCAGTTCTATACTATGTGGCTAATGGAAAAATATTGGTCTAGTATTTTTATTTTTTTAAACCAAAAAATCCAGCCAACTTGAACAGTGGGCCAACTTGAACAGTGGGTGATGTGTTTTGGATGATTATGTTATGCTAACTTTTCAATACAACCATGTATACAGTAAGTTACAGTACAATACATATCAGGCCAAATCCTACACTAAGTCCCCTTTGCACTGCTCCAGTTGCCCACAGGGAACTTAATGCTGTCTAAAGGGGCTGCTGAGAATTACTCTTGTGTACGGGAATCCCCAGGTGGTGTAAACCCACATATTTGGACCTATCTATTCTATGACATCTGGTGCTTGTTCTCCACGTGATAAGGGACATGCTGAAGATGTAAAAGAAGGTGGTGGCAGAGAAGGAAGAATCCTCACTTATGTATCAGCTTGTAAATTATGATAACAAGCCAGCAAAAGTTAAAGCAGCCATGAAGCTGCTCTGATGTGCATTTGGAGCCAAATTTTTTAATAATACTTGGAGATATACCTCTCTCCTAGAACTGGAAAGGACCATGAAAGGTCATGGAGTCCAGCTCCCTGCTTTCACTAGGACCAAGTACTGATTTTTGCCCTAGATCCCTAAGTGGCCCCCTCAAGGATTGAACTCGCAAGCCTGGGTTTAGCAGACCAATGCTCAAACCACTGTTTAAGGGCTGTCAAGTCATTAAAAAAATTAAATGTTATTAATCATGCAATTAAAATAATCATGATTAATCACTCTGTTAAACAATAACATACCATTTATTTAAATATTTTGGATGTTTTCTACATTTTCAAATATATTGATTTCAGTTACAACACAGAATACGAAGTGTACAGTGTTCACTTTATATTTATTTTTATTACAAATATTTGCACTGTAAAAAACAAAATAAATAGTATTTTTCAATTCACCTCATACAAGTACTGTAGTGCAATCTCTTTATTATGAAAGTGCAACTTAAAAATTTAGAATTATGTACAAAAAATAACCGCATTCAAAATAAAACAATGTACAGCTTTAAAGCCTACAAGTCCACTCAATCCTACTTCATGTTCAGCCAATCACTCAGAAAAACAAGTTTGTTTACATTTGCAGAAGATAATGCTGCTTCTTCTTGTTTATGTAACTCTTCTGCCAAGTGGAGCCAGCAGCAGCAATGGCTATGTTCAGTATCTAGGGGTTCCTTTTCAATAGTACAATACAAAATCGGCTCAAGCCCCCACCCAGTGACCTGGAACAATTACTCACTACCCCCTGGGTTCCTCTAAGAGGCAATACTTCCCCTCTTGCAAGTGTAGCAAAACCTTTTAATAAAAGGAGGGAAGTAACTCAGCATTAATTTGGGAAAACACCGCAACTTGGGTTCATAAACATAAATCATGAGCAAAAGAACCACCCCCAAGTAAGTTGGCCAGTGTCCTTTTCCCCTCACGTTCTTCAGTCCAGCAACCCAAAAGTTGCTTTAAAATTCCGGTCCCTTCTCTGCACCCCACTCACAGTTGCTGTCCTTGGCCAGTGCAGCCCCAGAGTTCAGAGGTTCATCCACAGAGTTCACCTCCTACCCTGTGTGGAAGGGATCAGAAAGGAGGCATCTTACATGCTCTGCTGCTTGGGCATTCACTCATTGCCCCAGCCAATTGCCACATCTCTCTGCAGGGTTCTGCTCTGCTTCTCTCTACCAGCTGCCCTGCTGTCCACTTGCCACACCTCTCCACCAGCCACCCTGATGACCACTCACCATGCCTCTTCACCAGTGCCTGCTGGCCACTCAGCCTGCTGTCCACTTGCTTGTAACAAGACTCTCAACTGAGTCTAAATTAGCTCTTTTATTTTACTGTGGAGAGAGGAAGGGTCAAATGATATCCCCATCTTCTCTCAACTCACTGGGCTTTGGAACACATGTCCCCTGCCTAGTGAGTGCCATTCAGTTGAGGGTGACTCCCTCCATCAGGGTATGCCAAGTACAGTTCTGCTGCCCTTGGTTCACACAACAAGGATAACAACCCTTTATTACTCCTGCCCCAATAACATGGAAACTGGGGATCCAATGCCAGCCATAAGTGGTCATTTGGGGAAGCAATCCCATCACGCTGAGGTTGGATATGTCTAGGCAAACAAGATCAGCTCTTGAAGTCTCTTTCCACAGCTCACCACTAGATGCCAGGGGAGAGCTCATTCAGACTTTTCTTACGTCTACGTCACCTGAAAATGAGAACAGGCACTAAAGATTCATATGTCCCTTGATGCTTCAACCACCGTTCAGAGGATATTTGTCCATATGCTGACGATGG
Organism: Mauremys reevesii; assembly: GCF_016161935.1. NCBI lineage: Eukaryota > Metazoa > Chordata > Testudines > Geoemydidae > Mauremys > Mauremys reevesii. The sequence goes on along the minus strand of NC_052624.1, from coordinate 119,695,021 downwards.
GTTCTGCCTGATAACAATCCAAAGCCATGTGGACTGATGCATGTTCATTTCATCATTTGAGTAAGATGCCACCAGCAGAAGGTTGATTTTTTTTTTTTTTGGTGGTGGTTTGGGTTCTGTAGTTTCTGTTGCTTTTTTAAAGACTTCTGAAAGCAAGCTCCACATCTCATCTCTCTCAGATTTTGGGATGCACTTCATATTCTTAAATCTTAGGTCAAGTGCTATAGCGATCTTTAGAAATTTCACATTGGTATCTTTTTTGTCAAATTTGCAGTGAAAGTGTTTTTAAAATGGACATGTGCTGAGTCATCATCCAAGACTACTGTACCATGAAATATATGGCAGAATGAGGGTAAGAGAGAGCAGGAGACATTCAATTCTCCCCTTAGGAATTCAGTCACAAATTTAATTAACACATTTTTTTTAACAAGCGTCATCAGCATGGAAGCATGTCCTCTGGAATGATGGCCAAAGCAGAAGAATATGAATCTTTAGCACATCTGGCATGTAAATATCTTGCGACGCCAGCTACAACACTGCCATATGAACGCCTGTTCTCTCTTTCAGGTGACATTGTGAATAAGAAGCAGGCAGCATTATCTCCCGTAAATATAAACAAACTTGTTTCTCTGAGCAATTGGCTGAACAAGAAGTATGACTGAATGGACTTGTAGGCGCTAATGTTTTACATTGTTTTCTTTTTGCATGCAGTTATGTAACAAAACCACCTAGATTTCTAAGTTGCACTTTCATGATAAAGAGATTTCAGTCCAGTAGTTGTATGAAGTGAATTGAAAAATACTATTTCTTTTGTTTATCATTTTTACAATGCAAATATTTGTAATAAAAACAATATAAAATGAGTACTGTACACTTTGTATTCTGTGTTGTAATTGAAACAGATATTTTAAAATGGAGAAAAATGTCCAAAAATATTTAATAAATTTCAATTGATATTCTATTGTTTAACAGTGTGATTAATCATGATTAATTTTTTTAATCACAATTACTTTTTTTGAGTTAATCACATGAGTTAACTGTGATTAATTGAGAGCCCTAAAAAATTAAAATATTTTCACATAGCTATACTGGAATTTACAATGTATTAATGTCCTTTTCCGTAATAAATATGTTTCCCAATATTAATCTTTTCCACTTTCTAATCCTTGTCTCCAATTTTCTGACACATGAAATCATTCAAATACTTACAGAATGTTCTAAAAATTTGTATTCTTAATCCAAAGCAGTCTGACAAATGGTGAAAGTGAATTTATCAAGGTGTTCCAAATGTGTAGAAACTGATTAATCTTAACATTGATATGCTAAACATTTATTCATAAACTATAATGTCACAACATTGGCAATTCACTGTAATGTTTGTAAAAGTCAACTTCTGAAGAATTATTTTCCTTCTAAAAAAGATCTTGGTTTAGTAGATGATAATCCCTCTAACACATCCCTTAGGAGGCAGACAAGCATCACTACTCCTATTTTACAGATGTTGTTAATGAAGGACACCTATACCACAGAGCTATTTACGCATAATCATGGGGTGAGGTTCCACTTAAAGGCTGCAGCCAGTAGAAGAGCTTTGGACAAAACTCAAATACTTCCATTCTGGTCCCCAGCTTTAAACTAAGGGGACATTTTGGTGCAGAATGTACCATGACAGGAGCACTGGATGAAGATCTGTTTGACCAGATTCTGTGGTTCCACGAACATTTGGAAAAGGGTCCTTCAGAATACACGAGTTCTATGGGTAAAAAACTAAGCAGCACATGAATGTGCCATAAAGCAATCTGTAGCTGTGCAGTTCACTAGCTTGGTATCTGATCCTGCTCCACTGAAGTCAATGGGAGCTACACCAATGACATCAAAGGATGCAGTTATCAAGCACTTAAGAAATAAAATGCTTAGAAAATCTGCACATAAGAAGTTCATGATTTTCATAAGCTAATAACTGACAAATAAAAAACAGTTATTCCCAGCACATTTCCACAGTGAGGGCTATTTCCATGCCAAATTTCAGTCCCAACTGTTTATAGTCTAATGAACATTTTTATTTTGGGGAAAGTGCATGTTTTTACTCTTCTTTTTTTCAAAAATGGCCAAGCCATTTTTGCTTAAGCTTGAAAAAAGTACCTTTAAGTAGAGACCAAGTATGAAATGTTTCATTGTGAAAGATTAAAATATTGTAAAGTTATAAGCAACTGAAAACAGCGGTAAACAAAGCGATGTAACAAGTGCTCTGCCCTTGTGCACCTATTCAAAATAACTCACAAATGTGACCTACATTTTAAAAAATGTTTGTTTTAAAAAACTCCTGTCTTTTTTTAAAAACTATTTGTATTAAATCAACTTACAGGTCAAAAATGATACCAGAGATGATTCCAAGCATTTCACACTAATAGAGGAAAAAGCAATTTCCAAAAGTTCAAATTTCATGGACATTTTAAAATACAATATATAAACCTTGCACAATATAATTTGCAATTATCACATCTGGTAGATATATTACTGTTATATCTACTTTAATATCTACTAGCTTTGCTGCACAATATTAGTCTCTGTCTAAAAGCAATATTTTTAACCAGTTCTGTCAAAATTTGATTCTGTCACTTCTGAAATACTGGAACAGTAAAGCTCTCCTTTTAAAAAGATATTTTTGGATGAAAAATAATTCAATATGTTTTTCTTTTAAAACCACAAATTGGGCACATCATTAGTCATCGTGGATGCTGTTGTTCCTTGTGACTGAATACTTCACTGATTTTCCATATATTGGTTTCCATAGTGAGAGATGAACTCTTTGGCCAAAACTCATTTGAGGGACTTGAGAACATCTTCACTACCCAACTTTCTCAAAAAATGGAGGCTAGCTTATTTCATAATACTTGCATAGAGTTGTTGCAGATTGTAATTTTTGTGCTTTTATTAAATGCCAAGTGCAATTTGAAAAACAGGTTTAGTATTTTGTTCTCTTTTTCAAATACCTGTCTATAATTTATGCCACCTCCCTTCTGGCATATAATTTTGAAAACCTGGAAAAAATGCTCTGGACTCAATCTTGCCACATAAATTACAGAAATATTATTCCCAAGAAATATTGCCTATAATTATTCATCATTTTCTTCATGCTTTCTTTTTTCCTTCTTCCTCCTATATTTTCAATTTGTTTAGAACCACATTAATTCCTGGTGTAATTCCATTGATTTCAATGTTGTTACAACCACGGATGAATTTTCATCCTTAGTCTGGAATTCAGAAAAACACTTAAGCCCATGCTGAATTTTAAGCATGTGCTGAAGTATATTAGGGTTCAATTTAAATTAGGGCTGTCAAGTGATTAAAAAAATTAATTGTACTTAATCGCATGATTTAAAAAAAAATCACGATTAAGAGTGCAATAAATTGCGCTGTTAAACAGCAATAAAATACCATTGATTTTAAATATTTTGGATGTTTACTACATTTTTAAATATATTAATTTCAGTTAAAACACAGAATACAAAGTGTACAGTGCTCACTTTATATTTATTTTTATTACAAATCTTTGCGCTGTAAAAAACAACAACAAAAAATCAATTCACCTCATACAAATACTGTAGTGCGATCTCTTGATCATGAAAGTTGAACATACAAATGTAGAATTCTACTTCTTGATCCGCCAATCACTCAGACAAACAAAGTTTGTTACAGTTTGCAGGAGATAATGCTGAAGGAGATAATGGCACTGTTGTAGCTGGCATTGCAAGATATTTATGCTTCAACCACCATTGCAGTGGACATGCTTCCATGGTGATGATGGGTTCTGCTTGATAACAATCCAAAGCAGAGCAAACTGATGCATGTTCATTTTCATCATCTGCAACCAGCAGAAGGTTGATTTTCTTTTTTGGTGGTTTGAATTATGTAGTTTCCATATCAGTGTTGCTCTTTTAATACTTCTAAAAGCATGCTCCACACCTCGTCCCTCTCAGATTTTGGAAGGCACTTCAGATTCTTAAATCTTTGGTCGAGTGCTGTAGCTATTTTTATAAATCTTATATCGGTACCTTCTTTGCATTTTGTCAAATCTGCAGTGAAAGTGTTCTTAAAACGAACGTGTGCTGGGTCATCATCCAAGACTGCTATAACATGAAATATATGCAGAATGTGGGTAAAACAGAGCAGGAGACATACAATCAGAGGCAACTCTAGATATTTTGCTGCCCCAAGCACGGCAGGCAGGCTGCCTTCGGCGGCTTGCCTGTGGGAGGTCCCCGGTCCCGCGGATTCAATGGCACACCTGCGGGAGGTCCGCCGAAGCTGCAGGACCAGAGGACTCTCCCTGCCACCCTTGCATAATTGGTAAGCTTCAACAGAACATATATTTGTTTCTGAAAGTACAAGTAACTGGCTTATACAAAGTTCATTTTCATATAAGCTTAGCATAGTACAAATGTATGTTTGGAAACATGATATCCATGAACTTAAGTATAAAGAATTCAAAGACTTCTAGCTATATAGATATAGATATATTGGCTAACAAATGTTTTTCAAGAATTGGGCCTAAGTGCCTTGCTGAATATGTATTGAATTAACTACATGTTTAAAGTTAAACATGTGTTCTGCTGAATCTGTGTTGGTGTTGAGGCAAATTGCCAGCACTACTATGATGGGTCTCGCGCTTTCTCTTCTTGGTGGGGGTGTGGTTCAGGGTGCCATTTCTTGTCCCTGAACTGGGATATTAACTGCTCCACTAGTGTCCTAGAGGAGAGGAGTGGAGAGGGAGGGACCCGGGCCTGCCCTCTACCCTGGGTCCCAGCCCAGGGGCCCTAGGGATAGCAGTAAACCACTTGAACTAGCTGTTCCTTCCCCTGGGCTACTTCCCTCTCCTGCCCTTCAGCTTGTAGGGGCTTCCTGCCCTCCCTCTGCACAAGCCAGCTGTCTCTTCACCTAGGCCTGGTCCACACTGGGGGGCAGTGTTGAGGTAAGATACGCAACTTCAGCTACGGGAATACCGTAGCTGAAGTCGAAGTATCTTATCCCGACTTACCTCCCGTCCTCACCGCTCGGGATCGACGTCCGCGGCTCCCCCGTCGACTCCGCTACCGCCACTCGCTCCGGTGGAGTTCCGGAGTTGACGGGAGCGCGTTCGGGGATCGATATATCACGTCTAGATGAGACGCGATATATCGATCCCCGCAAAATCGATCGCTACCCGCCGATTCGGCGGGTAGTCTGGACGTACCCCTAGAGTCTTAGTCTTCTTAGCCCACCACAGCACTTCTCCAAACTTTCCTCTGCTTCCCTCCAAATTGTTTTCTGCTCCAACACCAATCCACTCTGCTCCAACTCCTCCAAACTGCTCTCTGCTCCAACATCTCTTGTCTGATTGAAGCAGGTTTTTTTTTATCAGATGACTGGCTTCAGGTGCTCTAATTGGTGTCAGGTGTTTTAATTAATCTATGGCAAACGTTTTTTTCCCTCTACAGGGAATAAGGCTCTCTTCTAACCCTCTCCTGCTGCCCTCTGGCCATGCTGTATCACAGTGTATTTTCTCATTTCCAATTCATTTTTTCTAATCACATATGGCCTTACATTTAAGGGGAAATTGTGAATACAAAAATAAAAGTGTTTCTAAATGTATCATTCATACACCTCTGTAGTGAAGAATGCATATTTCATAGCCATCAATCATTTAATCTTCCATTAAATAATTTATTATTTTGTTTGGTTGTTTTCTAGTAATCTAGGTGGTAAATAAAATCGGCAGTTTTAGTTTCTTGTCTTTATTTATTATAAAACCATGCATTACTGCATTGGATATAATCCATCAGAAAGGTTTGTTATCTCTTCAGCTATCCAATGTGGTACTAGTGATCAATGATGAATGAGTCCCCAAACGGCCTACTGTGTGTTCTATTCATGCACATTGGAATGCTTGTTCTAATGATACTTATCAAAAGACTAATATATATATATTGCAGGTGGAGAAGCGTTAAGACACTTTTCCAAGTAAGTACAGAACGGTGGATGTGTTGAGCTGTTCCAGGCATGAACAGTATGGTAAACTTTATGTCCTCTCCTTATATATACTGTATGAATTGATTTAGATTAATAAGGGTGACCTCATTCCCTTTAGGCTCAACTCAAGTCTGTTTTTAACTTATTTCTTATACATTCTTCTGAAAATTTTAGCTCTTTACAGTTCACTGCATTGCAGCCCCTGTATGACAGTGGCATTCTTTGTGTCCAAAGACCACATAGCAGGTCTTACACATGACCCAGTTCTGTGAGTGCATTTTAAAATCATATGTCTAGTATAGAGCAGATAAGTGGTGAAGAAGATAATTCTAAAGAAGTACTGCTTCAGAGTGCTACAAACAGTTGACATATCTCACTTCGTTGTCAGATGGTTTAAAATGGGAAGGAAATTCATCTTTCTTTGCTAAAATAAACAAAATTTGGAGGACAAAAAGTGCAAAGACATACTAAAGTAATATCAAATATTTCTTTATTTATTGAACTTGGCAGACATGTGCTTCTCCGATTTATGACTCAAATCTATGGAACATAACAAAGTTAATCTCCTCAATCCATATTCTGGCACCTACATAAAAATAGCCTGATTTTCAAAGATGCTGGACAGCTGCAGCTCCCAGGTACTTCACTTGAATTTGCTGGTGTTCAGTACTTTTAAAAATCAGGGAATTTAGAATTACATTCCTGTCACAGCATGACTGGCCCCTTTAAAAAGGTGCAGGGTCCAGTGCAGCTGTGATTGAACAGCTGCTGCCCAACATGGCTTAAGAGAAGTCACCTACACCATATAAATTGGAGAGAGATTGAGACAAAGAGTGATCAAGAAAGTAGTAGGTGAGAGCTGTCTGAGAAAGACAGAAAAGGGCAGATGACAGCTGCCTGAGGAGAAAAGGAGAGACCCCAGGAGCAACTGGAGCGACAGAGGAGAGCTGGTACAGAGATCCCATGGGAAGAACAAAAGCTGAAGAAAAGTGAGGACTGGCCAGAGCTGGGGATTCCTTGCTGAATTACAGGACAGCTCATGCAGAGGCCCCTTGGTACAAGGGGCAGAACCAACCTGATTAGGGGAAGCCAAACCCAAAACTAGAGGGTTGAAGCTGGTGGGTGGATCCTAGAGGCAACAGTAGGTCTCACAGGCCTGGGTGAGTGGAACATCACAGAAAGCCCCCTTAATAGGATACCTGAGTGGAGGGCTGTGGGAAGCTGAACCCATGGACAAGGAGTTTGGTCCTGGAAGGTGGTTCCCTGAGCAGGGGCAGGACTCACAGGTGATGAGGCTTATGGAGTGGAACACTGTGGGGATCCCTTTCACAGGAAACCTGACTCGGGAAACTGGAGAACTGTTCTGAGAGAGAAGCGAATCTGGGAACTTTCAGGTAGAAGATTTGGAGAGTGGAGCCCTGAAAGAAAGGCCGAAAGAGTCTGTGAAGAGACTGGAGATACACTCTCAGGGAGTGAGCTGGAAATGATGTCTCAGGAGGGGTTATGCAAAACTGCTGTGATTCTGTTGTACTTTGGGGGAAAGGGTTTTATCATGAAGTTTCTGTGGACTATTGTATATGCACAAGAATGAATTATACCTAGATGAGGGCTTTTGAATTGGACATTGAGAGAGACTGTGTTCCTTGTATAGCCATACCAAGGGAAAAGTGAGGCAGGGGTACCTGTTTTGACATTACAGTGGTGTTTGAGGAAGAACTTCCCAGCTACAGAGCCCAGATATAGATTTTAAGGACTATTTTTGGCACCCATGCTTAAAAATGTTGGCCAACATTTTTAAACCTAAAATAAGGGTCCTAAATCTTAGGTACCATAATAAAGGACCTAGTTTTCAGAAGTGGTGAACACCTAGCAGCTACCATTGTTGAAAATCAGGTCACTTATTTAGATTCTTAAAGACGCATTTAGAAGCCTAACATCAGACTCCATTTTTTTAAAAATCACATCTTTGAATTGTTGCATTCCCTCAGTATCTAAATCTCATGTGTGTTCAGCTATTGGATCTTAAACCCGTAATCGATTCAAGATGAATCCTGCACCTCTGTCCAGTGTATTCTTTAAAGAGAAAATTATTTATATTTATGTCGGTTGTGATGATTCAAGAACCCGTAATGCTGCCTGGCAAGGGGGTTACAGAATGTCCTGAGTCTGGTATGTACATTCTGGTTCATCGAAGAATGTCACGTGAGGTGTTAAATAAAACCCAGGGTCACCCTGGTTATTAATATCCTTGTAAAATGTCTGTGCAGACACTATGTTAGGAAATATATATATATATTGAAGATATGTTTTAGAGTCTATATAAAGACAGAATTGACAAACAGTTTTCCTGTCAGACCAGAGATGTTTATTCACCTGTTTCTCTGTCAAGATATAAATTAAGCATTGTAAGCTAATACAATGGATATCCATTTACGTATGAAATCAACAGGGAAGCCACACACTGGAGAAATAAGTGACGGGTGGTTATCCTGACTCTAAGTACAGATAATGTACACAGTGGCTACATGAGTGCAGGGGGTGGAGGTGCTGTAGAGGGCACAGGGGCAGAGGGATTCCACATTTGAAGGGGAAAGAAAAACTTATTTCCCTGTAAGGTGCTTGCTTTCTTTTAAGGTAAACTCAGAAATTTGGATGTTGTCTCAGTCCTGGGGAAGACAAATTTTTGGGCAAGTGCACGTGATGAGATGAAAGATGTACGACAGGTGTAATTGATCACATGGATATCACTATCAAATTTTCCATATTGTAACTCATTTATTTAGGTATTTTTTCATGAGCCAAACCAGCTGACTCTCTTGCCCAACTCTAATACTGTGGCTTCAGCTATTTGTTACATCCCTCCATTTTGTATTTGGACTGCTTATTTCCTCTCTCTGGGTGTAATTAGTACCCAATTTCCTTAACACACTCACTATTCTAATCTCTCCAGATCACTTTGCAAATGAACTGGAAAAAAGTAATGAAAAATAGTCAAGAAAATTCTTGAATATTTTACTCGGGTGGCTAGGCCATGCTGCCACTCAACGCTGCCCATGCTACCATTACACTTTTATTTTAGCACTCTAGCTCTCATCAAGCTAGCACAAGTATGTCTACTCAAGCTAGGGATCATGCTCCAGCTCCAAGTGTTATCTAGCCATAAGGACAACTTTTGATGTGATCAACTATTAGACCAAACTTGCCCCAAATGAGTCTGAAATCAATGCACAGATGCAACAATTACTGAAGCAGGACAAGGAATCCGTTTCAAATAAACATTATGACTTTATTCCCCTGAATATGTAGGAAATAAAATGCTTCTAATAAAGGGCCCACAAGATGATTAATCTGAGAATGGACTTGGTGTAGTTCTGCTCTAGAAAGGCTGATTACTATGTTATGTATTCAAGTCAGTCACAACAAAGGAATATTATGCATCAATAAAATAAGTGCAATTGTATTTGTAACTGTACTTTCATCACCATATATATATTTGCTGTGTTACAGTGTGTGACCATATATTGATTTAATCTCTTCTTTAAAAATAATCTACAGCATACTCCAGGTTGTATAGGTTTTCTAGCTTCAGAGATACTATTCTCATTGTGCGTTATCCAGGAAAAGATACACCTGAAGTTGACATTTTGTCAAGGCAATCTGGTACCACTGAATGAATGTTGGAGAAATGACAAGACACATTTCTAAATGTCCTAGAATAGAAGAGGACATCTATTGATAACTTTAAGTAATCTGCCTTTGATGTTAAATCAAAATCTCTGCTCAATACTCAGAGCTTTCTGCAGATAAAGAGCTGAAATCTGAAACAGTGAATCCCAACCAGAGAGGTTTAAAAAAAATGATAAAAGCATAACTACAACAAATCTGTTGGACTCACTCTCAGAACTGAATACTGACTGATACGGCTACTTGAGTGAGTCAGGATTATGACTGTTGGAAATTTACTGTCATTTGAAACTAGAAAATACTGAAAGTTCATATTAAGCCTTCTCCTTGGAAGTAGGAGATTATCTTTCCAATCACCAACATTTTCTCTGGCAGGAAGAACACCCAACATTCTCCAGATCTGTTTATGAGTATGACAGCCTTACTGTTCTGGAATACAGGATACCAGAAGGTAACAAAAACATATCCACCAGACTAATATAGTTTTATACTTTTTGTCTCCAAGCGCAATCACAATGTTGCTCAGCAACCCCAATAAAGTAGCAACAACCCCAATAAAACATGTCTGGCCATGAGTGAAGGGGACAGGACTAGATGACCTCTTGAGGTCCCTTCCAGTTCTATGATTCTATGATTCTATGTATGCCTGTGAAGCCATATACTACTAAATCTGCCTTAGAAAAGTTTTAGGTTTATATGCAATTTTTATGACAATTGGATATGGGTATTTTTACATTGTAAAAACCTGAAATTATTATTTTTGTCTATACTTCGTGTACCATTCTTCACAATCAATAAGACTGATTCTTCTCTTCACAATGATTGGAAACTGTATTGGAAAGATACTTGCATTTTATGAAAAAGAGAGATAACAGAATGTGCTAAGCTCATCTGCAATATTCCTTATGCATGCAGGACAAAGAAACTTCCCCCGTCTTAATCAGCCTTATGATTTGAGTCAGAATGAATAGATTCAAATAAAGATTTCTTTTAACATATTGTGTCCTTGTAGTGTGCTTAAACATGAAACAAAACCTTACAGATTACAATTGGTAAATGTATAAGGATAGAATCAAATGATTTTTGGTGAAGCATAAATAACAGTCAAGTGTAAAATAATTTCTGGGGCTCCCCGTTGACCCCGATACCCTATTATACTAATACTTCCAGGGTTGCATTTTCTATTTTTTTTAAATGAGAGCTAAATATTTTATACCTTTATCTTATAATTTCTTAAATAGTTTTCAAGTTATCTTAAAAGCTGATTTGCCAAACGAAGTTTTAACTTGAACTAAACGAGCTTGTGATTTTTTTGTATCCAAATTAGGTTTTTGAAGAAATTCAGCTGACCTCCTTCAAAGTTAAAAACCAGCTACTACACAACAAAATCCTTAGGCAGAAATGTGATTATGCAGATGAGTTTGTTAACAAAATTTACACATAAATGAGAACATTTTTTCCATCGTAGTTCCTATTACAAAGAAACACTGGAAAGTAAATTATCTGTAGAAGAGTACAAGATAAAAAATGTATTAAAAGCTGTAAGAGCTAAATTGAAATGTCAAACATAGTTACTTATAAAAAACAGGTGATAGGCTATTCGTAAGCTACCTATTAAAAACTGAAATCAAAGTGAACTAGGATGACTTCAGTTTTCTAGCAAACTTGCACCTCAAATTCTCATGGTTTACTAACTACTTTCAGAATATAATCCATTTCAAACTATTTAATGATTTCTGAGATCTAATACATTATAATAATAAGATTCCGTATTATACATATAGCAGTGGAATTCTGCAATACCATTGAATAAAACCCTGAAAAACACTTTTCAATACACAATTTTCTACATCTTTTAAGCAGGATGATCTGTGGCTTGCAAGGAAAGTCACAAGCAGAACAAAGACCATTTTGACCAATACAGCTCACTCTTTCAAACAATGTTTCTTTCAGGAAACCTCCGCACCCTCCTTTCTCCTGCTCTCCCCCATGCTTGCCATTTCTTGTTGTACACTTTTGGCATAGTAGCCACGCCTCCTGCCTAGATACTTCAGTCCAAAAACAATGGAATCTGAGAGCATAAAGCATATCACTTTGACTGAAGCATACTAACAGTCAGTCCTTTTCAAATTGATGGGAAGTAGTGCCACTTGAGCAGGACATGGCTGGCTTGTTAGTTCCTGACAACAAACTGTGTTTGGTACGTGGTGCATTCATGGGCAATGTCAAGCTATTGTCCAGAGCCATGCTGCCTTTCCTTAGTCCAGATTCTGGCTTCTGCGGCTGGGCAACTGTATTGGGAAATCTAACCAAGCAGAAAAGGCCCCCCTGTTCTGTGATTTCTCACATTTAATTACTTGATTTTCCTTTCCTGCAGTCAGAGAGAAAATGGAATTACATCACGCACCATGTAGCTTTGGAAAAGCATTGATTGTTTCTAATAGAGCCACTGGTGACAGGTACAATAGATGTGTTCCTTGTTTCACATCGGATATTAGATCCTCCAAACAACTTTGAGTGTTCTTGGTCTGAAGATCTTCAATAGGAAACAAAAGGGACCAGATTTCTGCTGTGTCATCCCCAGCACCTCACAAAAAGAAAATCTTTATTTAGCCTCACTTGACTCTTCCTTGCTCTTTTCAAGTAGCTCCTGAGATTCTGCAAAATGCTCTGAAGTTACTGGCTTAGTAAATAAATACAGGGAAGGATTCTGTTTGTTTGTTTGGTTGGTTGGTTGGTTTAAACTTGTGGTTGTTTTTGTCATGTCCCTCCAAACTGGTTTAAATAAATATCCCTTTGGTAAGTAGAAATGACTAGGTTGCAGTCTCCCTTCACATGGGAACTTACAATCACCAAATGGCATTTTATAGGACTGTTTTATATGTTAATGGCAACTCATTCTATCATTTGTCCCTTTCAGCCACAGAAAAAGATGCCATTATGTAAAACATCTTTTAAACATGTTTGTGCACTATTACTATTATTATGTAATACTGCCTAGTACAGGAATTCTCCAAGGCCCCAATCAGTTGTGCAAAGTGGTGTTTGGGGTGGAGGCTGACAGCTCGTGACCCCCCATGTAATAGCCTCTCGACCCCCTGAGGGATCCCAACCCCCAATTTGAGAACCCCTGATCTAGGACATCAGCCCTGTACTAAGAATCTTGCAGGCAGATGCCTTTGCCCAGGCAGAGACTCACTCTCACTGAGCTCACATTAAATTCTGCCGGAATAAAAGCTAGCTGCTTATTCTTTAAATTAGTAGTTTCAAGATTTGATACAGGCTATTTGTCTCAGATTTTGAACAGTAATAAAATAAATAATATATATGTTTTACCAATAAATTATTAACCAAAAATTAGTGATAAACTAATCCACTAGATGGCAGAAAGTTTGACTATCTTGGCAAAATCCATTTCCATATATTATCAGACAATGCATTTATTATTTAGAATACCAGTATTAGAGCATTCCTCCCCCTACTTTTTCTATTAGTACCAATGCCTCAGTTTTTCTAAGTTACAGTAGGTAAAATTGTTCCTTCATATTGTTTGTAAACAGGATGCTAGTGTGGTAAGTGAAGTCATGAGCAGAAACCAGAGACTATCCAGGATCAATGGTGTGGGTTGGAGGAGCAGGCCTGGCAGGCAGCACTCACCAAAAGGGCATTTTAAAGATTTAGTGATGCAGGATAGTCATCATTGGCTGCTGACACCCTTGAAATGACAAGAAAACATATTTTACTTTGCTTCCTGATGTTCATAACTAGTGGATCACATGTATGCATTCATCAGAGAATTACAAAATTATTATTACATAAATAAAGCCAGAACAAACACTAAGCTATCAAGGTTATTCATTCTAATTAAAAATGAACTACTATGACTGGCAGAATTCAGGGACTGATACTGCAATCCTGCACTGCCTATGCAGAGACCCTTTGAATTCAGTAATAATGAGATTCTACATATAGGCACAGGTCCAGGTTGAAATTTGTGGGTTTTCAGTGTTATTTTAGAGCAGGAAGAAAAACAGGGTCAAGTCTTACATGTACTTTAAAGTGATATAAGTAAGTAGTGGTGTGAGAAATGTAGGAGCTGAGGTGTTTAAGGAGACTAGCTGAGGTGTTTAAGTAGACACCTTTCAAACAGGTTCTATTGTTTGTTTGTTTGTTTCAGTTCCAGCTTTATATTGTCTTACAACAAAGAAATAGACTTGACTGGCTCCTATCTTAATTACTTAAATAATGACTTCTGTGCTCGCTAAAAAGTACCAATCTGGATAAGTAATTTTGTTATGATGAGAGATCCAGGACTGATGCACAAATTTTTAGTGCTGCACATCTAAATGGACCTGTCTACTGTACTACAGCACAATACTTTGTTTTCAACACCATTCATTCAAAAATATCATGACACAAAACTAATTACAAATTATTTTTTCAAATGTGTAAATATGTTGGGTGCAATATCGTATGTCATTGTTAATGACATAAAGCCAGATTCATTTTAGCAACATACATACATCAGATTATGACCCCCAAAAAAGAAAAGAATAAATCTAGGAAAACTCACATCAATTCTTTCTTTCTTTCTTTGTGATGGGTTTTTCAGATATTTAAGCACAGCCTTTTCATGAATCCTGGACATATTCACTCTTTTTTCCCATGGCACGTGACATCTGGGACATCTGAGTGAGGCTAAGATGAATTTTAGATATACTTTATGAACCATATTTTTCCCCAATTCCATTTCACTTCTCCTTCCTCGGGATATTTTGAGTCTGCTGACTTCCAAGGGCTTATCTTCACTGCAGATTCAACTTGGGATCTGACTTGGGTGTTGCCCCTAACTCTCCTCCTGACCATAAACAAAATGGTCTCACCCAAGTGTGGTGCTGCTTCTCAATTGGGCTAGCTGGCCTGTCCTGGGGTGTCAGCTAAATCACAAGAGCTGTTTTTCCTTGTCCTGGCAACCCATCCACTTTACAATGATGAGACAAGCTGAATCACTCAAGTGCTAAGAATCTTCCAATGCCATCCCACATTCCTCTCATGTGTCCAGATGGACAGACTAGTTATCCCACTGTTCACGTGGAAAGAACCATAGAGCAGCTCAGATTACTGCAGTGATAAGACACATGGGATATGCCCCCCGGAACTCCTAGTGACACACATAGGTGAGTGCAGCACCAATGAGGACAGGCAAGTATGGCTTTGTGGTGTGGCTGCTCGCACACAAGTTCATCACTAACCATATACCCAGGCCCAGTCACCAATTAATGTGAAGACAAATCCCACATGAGATGAGAATCACCACCATGACTAAATATATTAGGGAATTGTACTGTCTACAGACATGGTTGAAACATGATTGAGTTTGGCAATTTAGACAGGGATAAACAGTGCTAATCTATGTTACCAAACCCTGTTGAAGCCCTGCTCTGTCCAAAGCTGTGGCATGAACAAAGGACAGGGTTAGAACATAGTTTAGTCCGGTAAATCCAAACTGTTTTAACAGTGTTTTAGTACAACTCCATATCACCACCGCCCCTCCTTAGCTTCCCCTCCCCCCCACAAGCCTCAGAAGTGGGAATGGTTTGTCTGGGCTGGCAGGGGAAATAAAACCCTTGGCCCCTCTGAGGACTGCCCCATCTCCTTTTTCCCTCATCTCCTCATGGGCACTCAGCCTCTTTGTGGGCTTGAGTTAGGAAGGAAGGGGGCTCTGTGGCAGATTAACTGGACAATACATCATAAATCTACTGGCTCCTGCATACCCAGTGGCAGAGTTTATAACCCCTTCCCAGGGCCTGAGGAACCACTCTTCACCTGGAAGAAAAGTTTCTCCCACTCCTTCTTAGGATAAGAGAGGGACCAAGTTTTGGGGCCTTGCTGTGATATCATGTTAGTCACCTTTTCAGGGCTTGGAAGGAATTATTCCCACACTGCCAGACTGATTTGAGTACTCTGGGATTGTTTCACTTTCCTGCAGCAGTCCAGGAACCTATGCATAGGGCAGATTGTAAAATTCATGTTGTCACAATTTAGCAGGTGCCCAGTGCAGGTAATCATTCAAAAGTTGGGCCATGTCTCTGATAAACCACAATTAGAAGCAGATCAGAAGAGGGATCTCCTAAAGAAGGTGAGGAATGTGATTGGGGCTTCTAATGCCTGGTGTAGAGAGGAGACAACCCCTTCTTCCCTATCCTCTTCACCCTCATTAGAAGGGAGGGCAGTGGGATCCCAGCAACAGTGCTGAAACCAGGTTGGGGGTAAGATCTGGGGGACAACTTTTCACTAGGAGGTACACCTTACAGTAAGAAGGGTTACCTGCACTGGATGAGTTATTGATCGATAGTTAAACCACAGGCCTGGTGTCTTGTGTTTCTTCCTGTAGGGACCCGGCAACATGTTGTAACCAAGTTCAGAGATCCTTTTGCAAACATCGTGTGGAATCAACTCAGAGTCAGTGTGTGATGAACAAAAACTTTCTTGACCTTAAGCTTCCTACACAGCTGCACCTTGAGCTACCTTTCCAGGCATCATACCAAAGCATAAACATAAGGCCAAATTAATCCATGGTGTAAACCCATTGGCTTCAATTTAATCTGAATTTGTTTTTGTTGAATGTGGATCATTCTGTCATGTGTGGAACAATCATCAAAACTTCCTAGAAAGCATACTCAGAGTTCAGTTCTGAGCTGCGTTGAGTTAACCAGAAATCTGACAGCATCACATGACTTATCGCAATATAAAAATATTTTGCAACTAAACAGCATCTTTCATTTGAGGATCTCAATGTATGTTACAGACACATACATCAAAACAACCCTAGGAGACAGTTAAGTATTATTGTACTCATTTTAACACATGGTACAATGTGGTATATAGCTAGATTGAGTAAATTGTACAAGGTCATATTGACTCAATGGTAGAGCTGGAAAGTGAACCCATGAATTCCAATAACCTGTTAGACAACTCTGCAATCAAAGTGGACGCTCACCTACATTTTTGGCCATTAAATTACAAGAAATGAACATAAGGAATATTATTTAATTTGTTAAATACCTATTTCCATGACACACTGAAATGTGTGAGCTCAGTAGGACTGAAGATATAAAGCTGGTTTTGACATATATCAAGTGGGTGTCATGGAAAGGCAACTTCAAAAACCAGGGATTGTTTAAAGTGGTTTAAATCTAATTCCTAAGCCAACTTTGTTACTAAAATGCTGCCGAGGTTTAAAATAAAAAAGCACATACTTAGACACTTGGAATTTCCTGTTCAAAGAGATTGTTCATCTTTAATCTTAACTCTTTATCTCCAGGATCTTGAATGGGGTGAAAGGACAGAGGCCATACCAGAGCCCTACGCTCTATCAACAGAGTACATGGGAATTAGAAAATAACCCTCTGCTCATTTGCCAATTGCCTTTGCAAGTCACCTAATTAGGTGATTAAGTCATTAAAGGGATATGTGCATCTGAAAAGCCCCTAGTCAGCCTCTGAAATCAGAGGAGATAAAGACAAGAGTCTTATTTCTTTTTTCTCTTACATTGAAAAGGTAATTAATCCATTTAACTCTGCCTAGCAGTGCATTTCTATAGTAGAAAGGAGAGACTGAAGCAGGATAGCTTTTTAGAAACACTCTTTAAAACACACCAGAATGACAAATGCCTATTTCTTTTGCATACCACATGAGGAGGGTAGTCTGAGCCCCCAGTGGTCAAAATTATTTAGACAAGAGATCATCATCAGCATATATAATACTGACTTTGGAATGTTACTACCAGCTAATCTGACTTTTTTTGTAATTCAATACAAATTTACATGACCCCTTTCTACTGTAACTTTGTGGTTATTAAATAAAATTGTGAGGACAATATTGTCCAGCAGCACCCACATCTGCATGAAAGAGCCCCTGAATTCACATCATCTCGAGGAAGTGTTACATACAGTACAAGGAACTACTTTAAAGCAGAAAAATAATGTACAGCGATTTTCTGGTATTTACTGTAAATACTGGAAGTGAGGTGGCTGAAATGACAGACACAAACATAGGGGTTGCCCTTACAATTAACAAAAGATATGTATATCAATCAGATTTGTAAATCAACATGTTCTCTCATGTTCAGTGATACTTAGATTTCCATAGAAATAACTATGACTTCATTACTGGGTGGGTTTTAAGCTTATACATTTGGAATTTAATGTAATGACCATAAAAATGAAGGAATATATGGCTTGACTAAAGCTCAAACAAGCAAATACTATACATGCTATCCTCAAACATAATATGTAATACCGCTTAGTATTTGGTTAAAGGGCCTCTTTAGAACAGGCACTGCCAATTGTGTTGAGGCAACCAACCTTTCTTTTCTGTGATATAAGAAAGGATTTGAACTGAAGGCTTTATAGATGGAAAACTAGTGCACTCATTTACTACTCTCTCCTCTAGCATTAAACTCAGTGAATTGGGTGGGAACAGATTGGCCAGCTAAGAAAGACATTCCACCTGTTCCTTTACTGCTACTAATAGAGAAGAATGCATTTTACAATGATTGCAGAATTCCCAATAACGCAACATAGGAACTGGAAATACCAAACAGGGAGAGTATATTATTATTAGTCATTATGAATTATGCTTATTAATCTAAAACTTGAAATCTTTACAGAGGGCCAAAATCTGCTTTTAGAGGCACTGGAGTAAATAAAGAGCAAACTCACTCACTTCATTGGTTTTGGATTTACACTAGTGCAGGTGAACTCAGAATCTTAAAGGATATTAATGAGAATTTTGAGTGAGAAAGAATTTCAGAATTTGGCCTATTATTAGTTATAATATACTGATACTATTTGTTTATTCAGAGCTGTACACAGAGAAAGACAAGAAAGACAAAAACACAAATTTAAGGAGCTTACATTCTAAAAAAACAGGCGGTATAGTACAGATACAAAATGTTGGTCTTGTCTTAAACAGAGTGCAGAGTTTATGTGTGTGTGTGTGTGTGTGCGCGCGTGTGTGTTTGTGTGTGAATACACACACAAATATTTTAAATTTTGTGAAGAGTTGTGTATGTATCTAGCTATATACATACAGAGCGAGCGAGAGAGAGAGATTAAAGCAGATCGTCACATTTTTTTACTCCCCATGAAAAGTTTCAATGTTTTGGTGTTTGTCATTTTTTAGGTTAAAGTGTCTAAATTTTCCATGGAAAGACACATTTTTGCAAAAAATTTTTTAGTCAAAACCCTAATTTTCCATCAAAAAAGTAGCGATATATAGTGATAAAATAGAATTCTGCATAGCTTTTAAGATTGGACCATCATCATATGCATATCTATCTATCTATCTATCTTTCTATCTATCTATCTATCTATCTATGTTTTTCTTTCTCTTGCAATTTAACTAATAATAATAATAATAATAATCAATAGCAATAATACTATAAATACATTGACATTTTCTTAGCACGGAGTGTCTAAAGGGCAACAAATGAAACTCCCACTAAGACATTGAAATATAAAGCTGTAAGGCTCATTTCTCTTTTTTTTATTTTGTGGAAATAATTGTGACATTCTGAAAAAGTGCAAAGTGGATCAAGAATCATTAACTGACTCAGTATTCTTTATTTTATAATTGTTAGTTGTGCACTGACTTTAATCTCTAAGGTGGTAGTTTACTTCAGCTTTTATTCTCTGCAGAACCTCCGTGTAATATGACATGAGGAAAAAACTACTTTTCTCCTTATATGGTCAGACAGCAAATTTCACTGAGTATTTTACTGAACTACATTGACCAATGCACAGTATTCTAAAAATAGTTTTAATTATAGACAATTACTGAAGATGTATGGTCAAATGACAGGGAAGTATTTGTTTTCAACAATCTCTGACTAATTCATTTTTCAGTTTCCCAAAAAGCATAAGCTTGAAAAAAATAGATATACAATGAATGGCTCAAAAAGGATTATGAATTATTTCAATAGCATAGTAGTTTTAACAGGTAAACAACAATTGTTTTGCAGAGCCATTAAAATATGATAAATCAGAAAATTCAACATTAGAACCAGCTTCCAAATTACCTAGACAATCCTTTTGATTTTTAATCTGAGCTATCAGAAATGATTTTTCATCATCACAGAAAAAATGAAAGATGTTGTCCTAGATCCTTGTATACCCTAGCTTTGCAAGGGGAGTAAAGGGGAGTAAAGAAGATAAACCTAAGGCTACAAACTCAGCCTGAAGCAAAAATAATTTATTGTGTGTAGCTTGAGTGGCCCTTGACATGTAAATTTTTTTCTTATACCAAATATTTCCTTCCCCCACATCACAATTTGCATTACATATTCCTGACTGAAGGCAGTGGTCACTGTACCAGAAAAAGAAGTAAATTTATAAAGGAAGTTGAGGTATTAACCTCTTTCAAAGAGTTTAACGGTAAAGTAACAATAAACTAACTTCTCTTCTTCTGCTATTGTTCAATATATAGCAGTTTGAGGCCTATCTGCAATTTTCCAAGATTTCAAGCTCTATGTGTACTGAATAATTATCTTTGATTAAGGTGCAAGGTAAAGTTTTGGTGTCTTGCTCTTCAAACCCAAAGATGAAACTTTTTCTCCATATTTGTAATTAATTTTTTTCAGCCTTGTCTATTTGTTCACAGATTTTCCATGAAATAGAAAAGAGGCTAAATTTACACTTATTTTTGCCGTGAAGTGAACTATTCACTGATCTCTAAAAATGATATAAAATATGGACTAGATTAAAAAAAAAGAAAGAGAGATTGAAGCAAGCATTCTTGCAAACTAGTTACAAGAAAAGGAGAAGATACAGAGATGTTAATCACAGGCTGAGAATTATGGTGGCATTTGAAGAAAAGAAGTGACAGAGGCTCCGATATATATGTAAGAAGAGTTAGGGATGGAAATGGTATATGGCAAATCAGCTCATTTACCGGTGAGGACTTTACCAAGGACCTAACATGACTTTGGAGAGTAGATATCAGTGATTTGCTGTCAAAGAGGGAGAATGTACGTAGTTGGGTCCCAGATGGGTCTGCTACTATTCAATATTTTCATTAATAACTTGGATAATGGAGTTCAGAGTACACATTAAATATGTGGACAGAACCAAAGTGAGGGTTGCAAGCACTTTGGAAGACAGGATTCGAGTTTAAAATGATCTTGATAAATTGGAAATTGGTCTGAAATCAACAAAATGAAATTCTATAACGACAAGAGAAAAGTACTAAACTCTGGAATGAAAAATCAAATACAAGTACAAATTGGGAAATAACTGGTTAGACAGTAGTAATGTGAAAAAGGATCTGGGGGTTCCAGTGGATCACCAATTGAATATGAGCCACTATAATGCAGTTTCAAAAAAAGGCTAAAATCATTCTGGTGTGTATTAAAAAGATGTCATATGTAAAACATGGGAGATAATTGTCCCACTCTGCTCAGCACTGTTGAGATACTCAGATGGCGTACTGTGTCCAATTTTGGGTGCCATATTTTAAGAAAGTTGTGGACAAATTAGAGAGAGTGAAGTCAAAAGCAACAAAATTATAAAAGGTTTAGAAAACCTGTGGGGAAGGGTTAAAAACATTGGGCTTGTTTAGTCTTGAGAAAAGAAGATCGGAGGGTGGGAGACCTGATAACAGTTTTTAAATTTGTTAAGGGCTGTTATCAAAAGGACGGTGATCAATTGTTCTCCATGTCCACTGAAAGTATGACAAGAAGTATTCAGCTTAATCTGCAGCAAGGCAGATTTAGCTTAGATGTGAGGAAAAATTTTCTAACTATAAGGATAGTTAACTATCAGAATATCTTACCAAGGAAAGTGTGAAATCCTCATCAGTGGGGGTTTTTAAGAACAGGTTAGATAAACACCTGCCAGGGATGGTTTAGGTATATTTGGTCCTCACACAGTGCAGATAGATATACTAGATGATCTCTTGAGGTCCCTTTCAGCCCTACCTTTCTATCATTCTATAATGTATAGAAAAGTAAAGAACCTCCTAGGATTTGTGGAGAAAGATTTGTGGAGAGACAGGAATATGTGCTGGGGTAGGAGAAGGTTTTAGGAGGCTGACAGTATGTTGGGGGCCAGAGAGAATGCTGCCTAAGGTTTGAGGTAGTTAATTGTCTTCTGAGGTAGTTTGCATCCCCCCCAATTCTTTTGCCATCACACACACATACACACACACAAGCTCCAGTTTTAGAAGAGTAGGTTTATCATACATCAGAATTAAAGTTCATCAGAGCTAGGTGGAGAAGCCCAACAGCACTTCCTGGTTCAAAGGACCAAATACTGCATTCAGTCCCACATGCAGTTCCCACTGTGGAAAGTGGGAATTGCCTACATGGTATGACAGCATTGTGTGGCCCATTCCTCACTTTAACACAAATACTCAGTTTCTAATATAATCTCGGCACATTACTAACCTGACCTGAATTGATATTGCTGACAGAAGGTCATATGCAAAAACACAAGGCCTGAGAAATTGTTCTTAGGTATTAAATCACTATGAAACACAGTATCAATGCCCTCTTTTCAAGATACTGCTTACTTCTCTGTAATGCTTCAAGATATACTATTTATAGGTAAAGGAAAATGAGTTTTATTGTCTCTAGCTTATGATTCATCTTTGTTGACCTCTAAAATTTAAAATGAGTTTTATTTCTATGACAGACTGAAAACATGAAGGAGAATGATGAGATAGTTTTGTTCTCCAAAAGGTTCATCTTAAAAAATTTCTCTATCAGAACTTGGCATACTCCCTACCTTGTCTTCTCTCCTGGATTCAGTAAGAGGCTTCCAATATGACAACTGATCTACTAGGCTTCCCACTGAACAAGCCACAGTATTATATTGGATAAGCCTCTACAAAGATAGCTGTGAGGAGCCTGCCATCCATGAGCTGCATGCAGATGAAAGTGAATAATGCAATATGCAGCATACAGCAATATTCTGCCAGTACTGATTCCATCTACACAACAAAAACTCATCATGTGCACATAGATGGCAACTGAATGAATTACAATCTTTCAAGAAGCATAAAACAAAGACTCACGTTTTCAAAGCAAATGTCACTAAAACAGTTAAAAGAGACAAAACCCAGATACAAAATATGAATAGGAAAGACCTGTTGATTATTTTTCTAGTTGTGAAATGCACTTTGGTTTCCCCCCGGCCCTTTTTAAGGGTCACAGAAAAAGTCTAAAAGACAAAATACATTTTAGCATTTAATCTTGAAAAGGAGCTACTTTTGGCAAGAAAAGAAAAGTGATGCTAATATTTTAACACATAGGGGACCAAACTAGCAATGTCACTCACTCTCAGAAAGTGAAATTCATTTGAAACATGCCACTCCCAAACTTTCCTGCCCTAAAGAATAAGAAGTTTTCTAGTGAAGCAGGAACAAATGAGTGCTTAGTAAATTTAAACATAGAAACCTCAGCTGACTTTAACCTCCAGAAAAAAAAATGCAAATTCCATTGTACTTCTTTCTCCTTATTTCTTGGAGAAAGACAAGTATCATGTTACTACAGTGTCGACACAGGTTTTACAATTTAAATATTTGTAAGATCTGAAAATGCAGAACACATAAAAAAATTATTTACACTGTACTTCCAGGGGAAGAAAACAGAAATAAGATTTACTAGCTACCGCACAAAACCTTGCAAATTAAAACTGCAAGATTTCAGATTTGTACCTCACTCATTTTATCATCAAGTAGATTCAGGCTGTGTTGCAAAGTAGTGTGTATGTTTTATCTCAAAGGTTCTAGCTTCATCTCTATAAATAGGCTCAAAGAATGAAATGGGTGTAGGAAAATGGATTCAGTCCAGCCTCTAATCAATTTCTGCTCCCAAAGCCAGGATCTGGCCTCAGTTTTTAGATAGCAGACAGCACCCCTTTTGGTATAATGCTCCTCAAGAAAGCACTAAGAGTGTATCCACTTTTGGCTGTTGTTTGTGGGCCTTGTTCCCTGTAGCTTTCTTATGCCAGTCAGAGCAGGGTTTGTCTTGGTTTCCTGTCTCAAACTATTTTGTAGTATTGCTTACATGCTGTTAAACTGTTGCCACATTTTATTCCAGATGTGGCTGTATTTAAGTAGGCAAATTGATACCTGAATATACTGTATGTAGCTAGTAAAACAGTTTGTAATGTGCTTTGGAATCCTAAACTAGATGAAAAAATATATTTAAATGTAAACATTTTTTATCCATGATCATGATCATTATGCTTTATCATTACCATTAATGAGATAGGAAAGAAAACTGAAGGCCCATGTTCACAGTTTAAGATAAGGCTGAACAAAGTCAGTTTTGCCTTCCACAGTCTATTATCCAAGAAAAAAATTGCACTGCAAGAAGAACAGTAACTTTCATTTAGCAAAGTTAAAACTATTTTCTTTCCAGCCCCACCCTTCCTCAGGACTGGAATTTCAAGATGCTCAGATATTTGCAAACAAAAGTATTCTATTGTGATTGTGATTTAATAAGACATATTTGTTGGCTTGTGTTTCATTTAGGGAGAAATTCTGGCATTCATCCAGCCAGATATGGGTCCAGGTTTTAAAGTCTAAGAAATAAGACTTGAGGAAGACTAATCAACAGCCACAGATGTTGAAAAATAAGTTTCCTCGTGCTGTTTTACTCGTCACTGATCCCTAATACTTGCCTATGGCTTAACAAAAACAAAGGAAATCTGTAAGGGAAAATTAATTCATGAGGTAGGAGATGGAGGGAGAAGAGTGGATCTGGTTGTTGTACACATGCATAAAGAACAATCCCACAGTGTCCATTTTGTTTCTAATTTTCCATTTACCTTGAAAGGTATATTGAGAAATATTCCCAGATGGAATTTTAAATCTTCAACAGCACTCCTGAAGAAACCTAAGATGAAGTTTTTGGTTTGTTTTAGAAATGAGTTAACTGAGTTTCCTTATTTTTCATTGTTAGATGAGCAACTGCATTATAAACAGACTGAAACTGAGCCAGAAGAGGCAGCTCAGCAATACATCAGTTGAGTTGACAAGAATGGGGTACTTATGTTCTTTTTAGGTTTTTTGGGGGAGGAAAAAGCATCATATCCCAACATGTATCAGAGTTGAAGGAATAGTTCTCTATCTACAGAAGCAGGATTTCTTCAATCTGTTAACTCATAATAAGCAGAAACCATGTCAGATGTACGGAGTTTTGGTTTGCCCCTCAACATAATGGCATCCATTAGTACAATCTGTCTTTAGTATTTTTATATCCAGTCTTTCACACATCCTTTGCCATTCTCAAAAGTCTTGCTTACAGGAATAGCACTTCTAAGAATTATGTTGTAGCCCTGAAAGAGGGAGCATTCCCACATGCTGGGACTGTATTATAATTTCTAAAAGTATCATCTTCCATTTCCCCAGTATATACCATACAGTAATATTGACGTCTGTTATCTGGTACTGGTACCAGATAATTAGTTCCAGCTCATTTCTTCTGGGCTTCTCTGTGTCTTTACCTAACTTACATATGTCTGATTGGTTCCAGAGTAGAGATGTCCCTAACTCGACAATTTTCAGTCTTTTGTATAACTCCCTAAAATCATGTGACGTGATAAAAGTTTCCCAAATTATTCACAGCTGTTAAAAATATGGAGAGTATGTGGCAAATAGATTTAGATGGCAATTTTGGCTATAGCCCTCTGTGCTGCTTTTGTGCAGTTAATTCTCATTATTGACTCTCATGTATAGCATGCGACACTATCATTAGCTAGACACATAGGTCTAAATTCTATCCAGAGCTACATAACACAACCTCATTTGCTTCAATGAGGGTTGCTCCAGTGTTAACCAAGACTCTTTGAGTCTTATTATTCCTACCAACACACTACAGCTTTTAGGCATTTTAATGCGTACAGTATTTCCTCTTACTCCTTTTAATTTATTTGCCTGGCTTCATTACATGCTGCAGTGAATGACTATATTCTGCCTCTTTTAGAGCCCTGTTTGCACATTAAGTTGCATCAAAGTTTATGCTATTTAGGAGGTATTTGTATCTTGTTCAAAAAGCTGAACTTCCCACAGAACCCCAAATCCTTTTGAAAATTGACCCTTCTATGTAGAAATAATATCATGTACATGAATCTCACTATTGACCCTCAAGTAAAGACTGAGCATGATACCCTCAGGGTCACTATTTAAAAAATAAAATGCAAGTCCACAGAGCATTCTTTCAGGATCCTAGAATCATATTCTTTTCCCCTGCCTTACATCTTTGCACAGAACAGTTAGTCAATGACAAATAAACCATTAAAATGAGGAATAATCAAACAGTCAAGATATGGATGGCATCTCCCACTACTAGTGTGGTCTAGTGGACTGATATTAGTGCAGGGCTCCAGGATTTCCTGAGTTCCTTCCATTTGCCTCAAATCTGCCTCAAATTTACTTCCATGAATTTGGAGTCAACTTTATAGCATATGGTGTTTCTTAAAATTGTGCACATCTACTGTGATGTAAGGAAACTCACTTTTAATTAAGATAGACACAGTAGCTAAATATTACCACAATAGTATTTGCTGAAGCCTTCCTTAAATCAACACCATGCACTGCAATTAGATCTATATGTATGCACAAAAATTTTAGGCTTTTTGACATCTTCACAAACCAGTGGTAGATACCCATTTTTAAACTTTGAGAATGATTTCTTGGCAGGCCAGGATGACAGTAAGCTGTTTCTAGCTGCAATAATACATAGTGTTTGAAAGGGAGAAAATTAAGACTTGCTTTAATGAGGCCTACAGCAGCAGCAAACTGAAGTTATAAACACATTTACACTTACTTTGAAATTTTCAGTGAATTTTTTCCTTACTTTATATACCTTGTTATCCACATTTTGCTGCTTACCTTTATACCTTCAACATCTGTTTGTGTACCATCTTGTGTAAAGTATCTGGGAGAGACTCCAGGGCTGTTGTACTGGTGGTGGTGGTAGTTGTTGTTGGGGTTTTTTGGGTTTTTTTTTTGTTTGGGGTGGGGAGTTGTTTTGTTTAATCTTACACCAAGTCTCCTTTGAATTTTTCCTTCAAGAAAGAAACTGTTTTCATTAAATACAACCATTTGGTTGAGTGTAAAAGTGTTAATTGGGGCATTTATTTACTCTGCCGAATTAAATTCCTCAGTGATTCTACACAGGGCCTCAGCAAATCCAGTATTTTTTCTTCTGAAAGCCTGTGCAGGTGGCGTCAGTACTGGATATTCTGTTTACAAATCATTAATGAAGTGATTGTGGCTTTTTTCATTTGCTCACACTTTTGAACTGCTCAGAGCGACACATTCCTAAATAGGGAACACAAGAGTAGCGAGAAGCACACAATAGCCTTATTATGGGGGCCACACAAACACTAGTAGTGCTGAGGGTTTATATTAACCCAATCAATTAAAGATGTACAGAAAGGGTTCAGCTAGTGGGGGACTGGGAAAAAATGGTACACAGCAATGAGTTGCTAGGCATGCTAATCTGAACTCTGAAATTTTCCCTTAGTGCTATATCTGAGCTTTCTTCCTGCATGATAAAAGGATCCTTTCAAAGCTGAGGGTCCTTAGCAGTGCAACCACTGGAAGTCACTGCATTCTCTGAATGAAATAAATGGCTCGCTTTAATTCCTATAAGGCTTGTGTAAATTTCCCTCAGTACAGAACCATTAGAATTCTGAGGGAAAAACGCATATATTAGACTATACTGTATCTCTATTGTGCTCTAAACATCAACTCTCATGCTACTGATATGGAGTTTAAAAGCTTAAATAAAGTGTAGAGCTCCTGCTGGGCAAACAAGCTGCATTGGCCCAATGAAGTAACCTTTTTGTTAAGAATTCTCATTTGAATAAACAGCATGGTATAACTGGTGAATGCTGATGGCTTAAGTGTTCAGTTTCTTCTGTAAAAAAAAAGAGTTTTAGTAATTTTATTCTTTTATGAACTGGATCATATTTTACAAAGAATAAATCCCCCATCTTCTCAAAGATTGTATGACTACAATAAAAGAGCCATTACTATTAATTAGCTTATGTACTGGGTCTCAAGCAAGATGAGACAGATACATTTACTTCATTCTTTAACTCCCCTTTTATGCTCATCTTCACACACACAGAGAGAGAGAAAGAGGGAGAGGGAGAGAGAGAGAGAGAAATGGTTCTTAGAGCTATGTAAGAAATCTCCTAGGGATAAATGAAAGGTCTGTGTTTGGATTTTATACTATTTTCATGTTCTATATTCAGCTGTGATACTTCTTGAATTGAGCACAATATCATGAGTTTAACAAGTGGCTATAGAAGATTTAGTACTCTCCATAAACAGTCTGTCTTAAAAGCCTTATTTCAACTTTTATTGCATTTCCTGTCATTTGTTGGGTAGATATTTTTCTTCCTGTCAGTTTGCATTCTTAGTTTTCGCCAATGAGCAGATGGTGGGAGACTCCACTGATCATGGAAAGAGCTCAGAGTTCTGTATTAGATAGACTATCACTGCCATAAGTTATAAACATTAATTTGGGCTGGATACTTTTTAATAATATGCATTGTGTAAATGAAATTGCATGCTGATTGTGCTCAGCTGTACAGTAGATGTACATTCTCTGTGTCTATGTAATGAGTTACTAATTGTTGTGTCAAACAGCATGTAACCTGTTCCGAAGGACTTTTTTTTCTGTTGAGTGAACTGGATTATTTTAATTATTACCTTTCTCTATCTATTCTTCTCAAAGATATATTCTCTGCTTTGAGATATTCTACATGCACTAAAACTGTTGTGTTCTAGCTCTACAAAGGTGTGACTAATGGGTAGGTATGAAAGACCCATAACGCATGGGGAGAAATCTGTATCTGAGAGAGTCTGCTGAACATGGGCAATGTCTCAATGTGTACTAAATTCTAGGGAGCTGTTTGAAGTATATTGAAGTCAGATGGTGAGTTACTCGAGAGTTACACTTTTTAGGGAGAGCAGAATTTGTCCCCACACTTTTTGTAAAAGCACATCTGCAGAACCAATGTATATTAGAAGTTTCAGTCTGAGTATTGTAAGATACAAATCCTTAGTATGGTGGTATTCAAGCACATTGTTGAAACCCTCCTAGATCCCATCCTTCCTGACCCCTTTGGACAGCTTTCCATCCTTTATCCACTACAGAATCCTTGGTGAACCCACAACCCTAACCCACCGATAAACTTGGTACTGCCCACTGCAGAAACTCCACCGTATCTCAGCCCCTACACTGCCTCCTCCCACTCTCTTTTCAACTAGATTAACACTTTCAGTGGTTTCAGTGCTAGAACACATGCACAACCACCTCTTTCCTCCCATTACACTCTCTCCTCAGAATGTTTATTCCTTTCAGTTACACACCAGAGCACATGAACCAATGAACCAACCCCTCTCTTCTCATTCTATAGCAGCCTCGGAGGGGTGCGGGGATGACAAAAAGGTTGGCTCTTCCCCCGCACAAAGTTCATCAGCATCAGCAAAATATAAGCTTTAATTAAACAAATGGAGAAAAAAACAAGTCCTTATGATTAAGAAGAAACTCTTCCAAGCCTGAACTAAGTGCAAACTACTGCTTTGCTGTGCTTCAGCACTTATGTCATGCCATCATTTATCTAATCCTTCATCTCCAGCTACTGAACTCTCTTTTTCTCATATCCTGTCCACACCTCCTCCAGAACAGCACACAAAGTGCTTTATTGAGCCAGGCCCATCAACACCTGTCTCAGCACTGTCTTTAGATGACTTTGGACTGTTTAACATCCGAATTAGCGACTAGGAAAGCAACACTGTCTTGCTGCACAAATGTTTTGCAGTGATTCCTGTAATTAGGGACTAACAGGTCTAAAACCCATTAATGTCAGAACTGTATTACATATCTGAGGTACTGCATAGTGCAGTACCACCTCCTGCCACTAAGGGACTCCAGTTGGGGCTAAAATCACTTCAGATGCACTCCAGAGGTGGCAATAGTCTGGCTGTGTGTGGGTGACTGCTGGCCCTGCAGCACATCAACTGCAGGCAGCAGAAGGTGGCACAGAACTGGAAGTCAGGCTTCTGTGGCACTATTTCACTTCAGCCATAAAAAGGCAGAATGGGGCTGTCTGCACACACTACCTGCTGTCTATGCTTCTGCTTTTCTATTTCCAGAATCAGGGAGGGAAGAACGACTCAGTATTGCCAACCCCCAAAATTCAAAAATCACAAGTCAGACTCCCCAGAATAATGAGATTTTTTTTAAAACTATTATCTCATGTTTTTGGTCCGTGTTCTGATTTTTGTATGTCTCCTGCCCACCCTTAGCATGTGTGACAGCGCTGCCCATTCTCCCAAATGTGCAGGGTCAGGTGATTCTGGCCCCACTGCAGGGTCTCTCACTGCTGCCTGATGGTGCGGAACTTCCAGCTTTTCCCCAACCCCAACATTCTAATTCATTAATTCTGTGACTCCCCCACCCAGACCCACATCCACCCATCGCCCAGCACAGCAATTAATTGTACCCCTCACCAGCTCCATGTCAGTTCAGTGCCAGTCTGTCCCTTCCTCCTCAGTGCACCTCTGCCTGCTGCCCCTGCAACTCCAGGTGTTCTCCACCCTCCCTCTACCTTCCCAGCCCTTGTGTTGCAGGGATGGAGATGGGATGATGGAAGAGGAGGGAGGAGAATGACTCATTGATCACAGGAGGGGAGAGGGAAGAAAATAGTGGATCCGCCTTGAGCTGCTGGGCTCCTTCTGCTCCTTTCTCCCTCCTGGGAGAATGGTGTCAGCTCCTAAGGGTAGAGGGAGAGCTCTTGTTCTGAACCTGGGCATTGATGGGAGCTCGGGGGCCAGGAGGGGAGGAGGTCAGGTTGGAAGGACTGAGTGCAGAAGGGAATAGAGCAATGTTGCCAACTCTTGAGATTTCATCAGACCTGTAGGAATATAGACCCATATTAGACCTGAATGAATTATGGTTTTAAATTGAGTTTGCATATTAGCATGAGCAATAGGCCCAAAATATTTAACCAAAAAGACTGAGACCATGAGAAAGAAAAGCATTTGTTTTAAACCTGTAGTGACCATTTGAATGCCAGCCTTATCTTATTTAAAGTCTGTATTTGGCTGCACAAGAAACTTTTTAGCTATTGTGATACAGCATGGCCAGAGGGCAGCAGGAGAGTGTTAGCAGGGAGCCTTATTCCCTGCAAGAGGAGGAAGGTTTCCTATAGATTAGAGCACCTGAAGCCAATTAGAGTACCAGCAGGGAGTCACATGATATAAACCCCTGCTTCAGGTCAGACAGTGTGGGTTGTTGGAGCAGGAAGCTTTGATTGGAGCAGAGAGCGGTTTGAAAGAGTTGAAGCAGAGAACAGTTTTGAAGAGAGACAAAAGGAAAGTTTGGAAGAGTGCTGCAGTGGGCTGAGAAGTCCAAAAAACCCTAGGTAAGGGGCACCTGGCTTGTGTAGAAGGAAGGCAAGAAGCCCATCCACAAGCTGAAGGGCAGGAGAGGGAAGTAACCCAGGGGAAGGAACCACCAGTACAAGTGGTTCACCACTAACCTCAGGGACCCTGGGTTGGGACCTGGAGAAGAGGGCGGGCCCAGATCCCTCCCTCTCCACTCCACTCCTCAAGGACACTAGTGGGGTAATTAAAAATACCGGTTCAGAGGCAAGCAATGGCGCCTTGAACCTTCCCCAAAGAAGAGAAAGCGCGAGACCCAGCATAACAGTACCAGCAATTTGCCACACTATCTAAAACCCAAAAAAGATACATATAGAAAATGGAATAAGGGGCATGTCACTAAGGCAGTTTACATGGAATAGCACAAGCCTGTGGGGACAAAATCAGAAATGCCAAGAATGAGTTACAGCTGGCAAGGAATGTTAGACAATAGTGAGGGGTTCTTCAAATATGTCAGACAAAAAAGAAAGCCCAAGGATGGTGTGGGTCTGCTGCTCAATGGAGGTGGTGAGCTGGTAACAGAAGATGATAGGAAGGCAAAGCTCCTCAAGGCCTACTTTGCTTCAGTCTTCTCACAAAAAATAACATGAGGCCCGATGACTAGCTAAGTTACCATAGACAATAAAGGGGAATGGATGCAAATTGGGATAAGTAAAGAACACGTCTCATCAATTGAATTAATTCAAATCAACAGGGCTGGATGCCATTCACCCAAGGTTCCTGAAGGAATTAACTGAAGAAATCTTGGTCCCACTGGCAATAATATTTACAAACTCATGGATGACAGGTGAGGTCCCGGAAAAAGGGCTAACATAGTGCCCATCTTTAAAAAGGGGGGAAACCAGAAGGCGGGCAACTATAGACAAGTCACCCTGACCTTGGTACCTGAGAAGCTATTAAAGCAATGTATAAAACATTCAATTTGTCAGTACCTGGAGAATGAAGAGGTAATTACCAGCAGCCAGGATGGATTTACCAGAACAAATCATGCAAAACCAACTTGATTTCCTTTTTTGACAAGGTAACTGATTTGGTGGATAGGGGGAAAGCAGTGAACATAATATACATGGACTTCACCAAAACTTTTAACACAGTCCCATATGACATTCTGATAAGTAAGCTGAAGAAACGCAGGCTTGGCAGAGCTACCATTAAGTGGATACATGATTGGTTAAACAACCGCAAACAAAGAGTAACTATTAATGCAATGATGTTGGATTGGAAGGAGGTCTAAAGTGGGGTTCCACTGGGATCTGTTCTGGGTACTGTTCTGTATCTGTTCTGGGTACGGTGTTGTTTAACATCTTTGTTAATGACCTGGATGTAGGTATAGAGAGCATGTTGATCAAGTCTGTAGATAACACAAAGCTGGGGTGATTGCCAACACTTTGGAGGATAGAGGTAAAATTCAGAGAACTGGGCTATAGACAACAAAATGCAATTCAACAAAGACAAATGTAAGGTGCTACACTTAGTGAAGAAAAATCAAATGCAGAAATAGAGAATAGGGGAAAACTGGCTTGGCAACAGCACCGCTGAGAAGGATCTAGGAGTTGTGGTGAATCACAGCCTCAACATGAGTGAGCAATGCGATGTTGTTTCAAAAACTGCAAATGAAATTTTAGGTGGCATTAACAGAGGCATAGCATGCAAGTCATGGGAGGAGATAGTACTACTCTTCTCAGCACTGGTTAGTCCTCAGCTGGAGTACTGTGTTTGGTATAGAAAAGATGTGGAGAAACTGGAAAGAATCCAGAGGCAAGCAACAAAGATGATCAAAGGGAAGGAATACAAACTATGTGAGCAAAGGCTGAAGTATCTGGGTATGTTTAGTTTGGAAAAGAGAAGATTACGCAGGTGTTCAGATACGTAAAAGGTTGCCATAAAAAAGATGGAGAAAAATTGTTTTCTCTTGCCACAGAGGGCAGGATAAGAGGCAATGGGTTCAAACTACAGCATAGCAGATGTAGATTAAATTTCAGGGATAACTTCCTAACTATAAGAACAGTAGGACAATGGAACAGACTGCCTTGGGTGGTTGTGGAAGCTTCTTCACTGAAGGTTTTCAAAAGGTGGCTGGATCGCCATCTGTCTTGGATGGTTGAGACAAAACAAATCCTGTGTTCTGGAAGGGGGTTAGACTAGATGACCTTTGTGGTCCCATCTAACCCTATGGTTCTATGATTCTATGGACTGAGATAAGGAAAATAAAGAAAACATGGTTAATTGGGAAGCAGGTGCAGTAAATAATTGGTTAGAAATGCTTAGTCCAGTCAGTCACCAGAGGACTCTGCTGGGCAAGATGAATGCCCCCTATGGAGCATTGGAATCATCAACTGGGGAACATGGAATGTGGGATCTGGATGACCTACATGCTCCACACATCTCCACTTATACCCCCTGCCCACCATATCTCCACTAACCCTTCCATGGCACCTCACATTTCTGCTCATCTCCTTATTGCCTCCCCAAACACATTTGCTTCACCAACTCCATTTGGCTCTTTGCTGCACTTCTTTGCTGCCAGAACTCCACCACAGCTGAGAAGCTCCTTCAAACATCCAGTCAGAATTTGACCTTATAGGAATTAGACACAGCATACAGTAATCTGGTACACCCCACTCACTGATATCAGACAATGTATATTTTACATACGGTATTTTACATAGCACCAGAGTATAAATGTGAAATATTTTAATGAAATCTTTGAAATGAAACAGAACTGGAGAAAAGGCCAGGAACAGATTGCAGTATTGAATAAAGAAGGGGGAAATATAGCTCAGATGCAATTAACATTCAGAAAAACATACTATCAGTTATTAATTAGTACAAATTAGGCCATTCTGCAGTAAAGGCTCACTTAAATATTTTCATACCAGTTTAACCTGTAATAAATGTATGAAATGACGCCAACACAATTATTAATCAAAGTCATCTAACAAATAGCCAGGATTAGTCAGTCATCAAAGAGAAATATAAAACCTCACAAGTTAAGCTACTTTGCAGATGTGGTACTCCTGCTCTTATATCTGAAAGATTCTCCAAACTCACAAACATCCTCCATCAATCCAGACTGAGTTTTAGAAGAAAGAGAATACAATGTCTGATCTCTTGCAACCCATTACTGTGAAGAAATTTTTCAAGACGGTTTACATTAGAAATCTGCCAATTGTTTGTAACAAAGTCTGAAACCAGGTGAAGCTCAGCTGCTTTCAGGTTATGTTACAAATTGAAAATTCAGCCTGGTTCACAAACCAGGGCCCAGTTTCAAATAAACAACAAGGAGGAAGGCAATAACATCTCCCCCAGTTAGTGTGCTGCAACCTCATCTGAAATATTGTATTCAGTTTGCAAACTACATTACTAGCAAGTTATTGATAATTTAGAGGCAGTTCAAAGAGGAACATAAAACTGATCAGAAGAGAGGAGAAAACAACCTATGAGCAAGGAGGTTGTGCTATGCAGAATTTTAGATCCAAATTATATGCTAAGGCTTCCTAATTTATGGGTGAAACTTGTAATGAAATATACAGCAATATTCATTTGTTACAAAATAATTCAATAATCTAGAGTTTTGTTGAAATAATTAAAAAAAATATACCACAGCATGAAATATTATTGGTTTGCAGTGTTGTGAAGAAATGCATTTGTTTGGCTTCAGTACTGCACAAAAAAAGGACCGTTGCCTCCCATTTTTCCCTTTTAAAGTATGAAGCAATGACTCAATGAGCTGCCCCATGTAGGACAAATATAGACAAATAGATATGGAATAAAAAAGGCCACATGATGGGTTGACGCACTTTGGAGCCTGAAGGTGACAGAAAAAAGAGCAGTTTCTAGAGATTCATTCAGTGCAAACAGAGATTTATTTGGCAACTTAGCCTATAAAGGTAAATTTTGTGGCATACTGCATGACTGTATATTGACCTCATATACAGGACTTTCTGATGAAAGATTAAAACACTATTTAATATTTATACTAATGACCTGACAAAATATAAAATCATCGCTGATGAAGTTTGCAGGTGATACAAAAATTGAATAAATAAAGAAGAGGACAGGTCACTTATACAGTACAGACAATATGTGTCTTTTATATGACTAAATGTAAATGTATACATCTAGAGACAAAGAAGGTAGGCCATATTTACAAGATAGAGACTCAGTCCCAGGAAGCAATGACTCTGAAAAAGATTTGCATATCATGTTTGATAATCAGCTGAACATGAGCTCCCACTTAAATTCTGTGGCCAAAAGGGCCAATGCAATCCTTGGATGTATAAGCAAAGGAACCTTAAATAGGAGAAGAGACATTATTTTACTTCTGTATTTGGCGCTGGTGTAACTGCTGCTGGAATACTGTGTCCATTTCCAGGGTCCACAATTCAAGAAGGATGTTGACAATTTGGAGAGGGGTGAGAAGGTGAGAGAACCTATAAGAATGATTAAATGATTCAAAAACATGCCTTATATTGCATTAAGCTCAATATATTTAGCTTATCAAAGAGAACATTAAGGGATGATTTGATTACAGTCTCTAAGTACCTACATGGGGAACAAATATTTAACAATGGGCTCTTCAATCTATCCGAGAGAAGTATAACATATTCCTAAGGCTGGAAGTTGAAGCTAGACAAATGAGGTATACATTTTTTAACATTTAACCATTCAAACAATTTATCAAGGGTCATGGTGGAGTCTTCATCACTGACAAGTTTTAAATCAAGATTGGATGTTTTTCTAAGACATATGCTCTAGGAATTATTTTGGGGAAGTTCTATGGTCTGTGTTAACACGAGGTCAGACTAGATCACAATGGTCCTTTCTGGCCTTGGAATCTATGAATTAATGAGGATTAAGTATGTGAATAACATGAGCTAAATCCTTAATTATTTTACTGAGAGCCAATGTTTCTTATTTCATGAGATTAACCCACATATAATTGTGGAAAGGAAACTCCAAGAGTTTCTTCTTCAGTTGTAGAGAGGTGGAAGTCAGGTAATGAAGTATTATGGTGTAAACAGTCTCCCATGAGAGCTAGTGGAAAAACGTATCACTTGGGATGTTACAACAAGATAGTACAAAACACTAGAAAATGAACTATGAGGAACAATCCTGCACTGGCAGGAAGACAGACTGGATAATCTAATAGGAGTTGTTTTCCATCTCTCTAACTTCTGTGATTCTATGATTTGTTTTTGACAATTACTGCATGCATTTGGCCTAGAGAGTTCTCAGCTGAAAATGAGACATACTTTAATATAACTTGTTCGAGGTGACATGTTTTGCCTGGTAGAAAATTAAGGAGTTAGCTTTCCACCATCTCTTTTCTAGGTCTGAAAACTGTATCACTTGTAACCAAGCATCACATAACTGTGTTTCTAACAAAGATTACACAGATATTTCTGTCCAGCTACATGTCCTGCAGGGCTGTTCTGCGGTCTTCCAATCAGTAAAAATGCAATAACATTTTCACATAGTCAATATTTAATTCTGTAAATGCAACTGGTAGTTGTAATCTAGGTTATTAACCACACAGTGATTTATGATGGAGGGCAGACAGTGGAGGGGAACAGAGCACTAGGAAGGTCCTGTGGTGACAATAAAAAGGTTATAAATTTCATAGCTCTGCCTGAGAAATGTATTTATATCCTATATTAAGAATAGCTTTTTATAAATTTTAATGACCCGTGTTATTAATGGTGCTGTCATCATTACTGCCTGTGCAAGACTTCAGTCTTTTTTTTACTCTCCTTTTACTTTTCCATCAGCTGAAGGTCTTGTATTAAAAAAAGCAAGCTCTTACTAGCAGTTTGCCAAAAATTCTTTAAGAGTTATAAGTCTATCTTTGTTTCACTGGACTGCAAAGACCGCAAGGAGTAGTTTGCATAAAGTTTTATGGCCAAGACTAAGGTTGGGCTAATTGGATAGGAAACAATTGCTGCTCTATCATGTTTACAAAGCCTAAGTCAATATGTAGGAATAAAACTAGACCCATATCAAAAAGAGGAATTTATACATGGAAATTGTTCCCACTCTCTATATGGTGTACTGTATACTGTATATAAGTAACTTACAGCTATACACAATATATACCTTGGAACTGGGTATATATATCAGAATTCCTAGATATATACTGTGTAGGGCTCTAAGTTACTTACATATATGTATGGTACAATATGGATGGAATATATGTATACCAAGAGAGACAGACAGCAATAGTATTTATGAAAACTAGATGTTTACTTAGATTAAAAAAAATGTTCTTTCAGAATGTTCTGTTGTCAAATTTAGCCAGATTCCTCAGTGCAGAAGCCATCAGCACCTCCTGTTTTCAAATGACTTCTCTTTTACCTGGTACTCATAAAGCAATCTTAGAAATACAAAAAGCAGTTCATGAATTGAGCAAAAGACAAAAATTAAACAAACAACAGTGGTATTAGCAGAAGCACATTGAATCAGAAATTGAGTTACAATTCCAGCTCTGTGTATTTGCCAACATGTCACCTCTGACTGCAGAAACAGAGTCCTACAGCAACCACCTACTCCACTTGTATCAAGGCTGACTCTAGGCTTTGTGGGACTCCATGGGAAGTAAAGCACATGAGGCATCAGCTGAGTTCCCACACTGCTTTCCAAACAGGGAACCATTGGAGTACAAATGGGGAGTTCGGTCTCGTCTGTGACTCAGGTCTGCAGAGAAGGGAAGCAGGGATGGCATTCCAGTTGATCAGTCAAGTGAATGTACAGTGCTCCTGGGAGAGCAGGACTCTATGACGCTATGTAAGTCACATAGACCCAAGGCCTCCAGGGATTTAAATGCTTGAAGATTTAGAAAAGGGAAAAGTAAAAATAAAGTGTAACATAATAAGTGATCAGGCACCCAGATACTATAGTGATAGGAACAGCATCAGGAAAGAGAGAGATCAGAGCAGAAGAGTGATGTGAAGTACAGTTCTTTGACAATACATATCTTGTTTATCTTCTATTTCCAAATATTTTAAAATATCCATCAAAGATGGAATAATGAACAATATTTACCTTCAAAAAAAGCAATTTAGAAGTCTGATGGTGCTTCATTAACCTTATCCATGCAAAAGAAGAAATGCTCTATCCGATAAGCATTATTATCAATTATTTAAAAAAACATGGGAACACAAATCTGCAATATTGAGCCATATTCTAATAATTATAATTCACCATGTGATTGCTATTTATCAATTTTAGTCACCTAAATGTATGTATCAGCTCTGTTTCATAGCTGTGATTTTTTTCCCTTTGTCTTTTAGTTCTTTACATAATTTCTGGGATCAGGAAACATGAATATTTATGCTTGTTGGTTAGGTAAACTGACTGCAAAATTCCACTGCAAATAGAGTATTTCAAATTTGCAGCTCATTTTTAAATCTTCTTGCTATTATTGGTGAGCCAGAGCCAAAATACTCTTCTCTGCCTATTTTATTTCTGTCTCATGCTTTCCTCAAATGCTATAAATACTCAAAGTCACTGTTTGGAGGTAAGCACTGAACAGAAAGTGCAAGTGCCTATCACACTCCAATCACAAGATGAGTAAGGAGCAAGATGCTAGACAAAGTGATTTAAATGGAGATAGAAAATAAATTACCCTCGGGTTAAAAACCAGACTGGAGAAGTATCACTGTACTGATCTAACCAGAAATAAAGTTATGCTATCAACAAGCCAGCAAGAATGTAAGTGGCTAAATTCGAACTTGCTTTTACAGTGGACAGTGTTCATATACCAGTCCTAATCTGACGAAACCATCTTTTCTTGTGGTGACAAATCATTCAGTTTACTTGCAGCCCAATTCTCTGTTTTTCCTAAGCAAATTCTGCCAACTATACCATAGTACATTTCTTCTAAGTCTCTTATTAAAATGATTTCAAATAGATCTGTTCTCATTTGCTAGAAACTGATGTTAAAAAATAATTATTAAGGTAGGAGAACAAAATTTAAATTCATTTACTTTGTCCTGATTTTTCTGAATTTCTTCTTTTGGTAAATATGAATGTCTGATACTTAAATTATCTTAATGCTTATTCAATTTCCAATAATTGTTTCTGCTAATGTAATAGTGAAGCTGAATACTATTTTGGAAAGACTCAAATAATAATGATGGCAAACAGCTGCTATGTCACATACAGTATGCATAGGATTATAATTTCTGTGTCTCTGCAAGATTAGGTTGGAGAAAGAGTATACATTATTAGAGACTAAGCCTAATTCTTTAAACATTCTTTCAGTTTAATTTCTTACAATAAAGTTTTCCTCAAACTCAAGAATTAGGAAATTCACTGGTTTACAAGCAAAGCAAACAGAACTTGGCATCCTCCCTGCTTAGAAAAAAAACATCTATTTTGTTCTTGATGATGAGTCACTTTCACAACATGACATTATGCAATGTAAAGCATTCTAAATAGTGGGCTTTTTGATGCATGAATGAAAAAAGCTTTTATTCAAGGTGCTCACAGAGTACTCTATTGATTTAAGTAGTGGGTATTCACTCCAAGTTTCTTACAAATGACTGCAAGATTTTCCTACAGCCAATGGGGTGATCTAAAAATGTGAACATCTAGTTCCAGGACATCTGCACTTGCCAATAATTACCATTATTGTATTTTATGGTTTAGACACTTAAAAGAATCAAATATCATGGGAAAAAAGACGATGAAGCTGCTCTTACTCCCATTGAAGTCAGTAGCAGAATTCCCATTGATTTCAATGGGAAAAAGTGTGGTCTTGGTTTGATAAAAAAAACAAAAACAAAAAAAGAGGAAAAAGTAATTCGATACAGCAAAGCAGCTCTTTCTATTTAAGTTCTTGTACCTTAGCTCAAATAAAGCACAACAGAAAATATTAAATTGATTTACTGATTGGCAAATAACTCCAGCACATGCTGAACATTGCAAAGCTGAGAAAAAAACAGATAAAAGGGTGAAGGGCTCCATCAATCTATCACCATATAAAGAGGTTTGAGAGAGGAAGACCCTAACTCACATCTATAAAAGAAGATAATATGTGAAATTACAGTAGATCTAAAATCCTGCTTTGAAAGTTTAGGACAATATTTTCAAAAGTGAATGCTTCAAATTAAGCAATTAGATCCATAAGATCCCAAAAATGTGGCCTGATTCTGTGAGTTCCCACTGCTTTACGTGATTTCTCCAAAGTTTTCATTTTTTTTTCTTTTCTTTTTTTTTGCCAGTGTCTGAAATGGTGATGAACATGATTTGTTTATGGCTGTACTTACAGCTAAATCAGCATTAGTTCAGCTGTAGCCATGCTGGACATTCTGCTGACAGTTATTTGCCCCAACTTCCTTCTTCTCCTCTCCCTCACAACCTCTCTGCTGCCAGTTTCACTTTCAATGCTCCTCTC
Organism: Mauremys reevesii; assembly: GCF_016161935.1. Classification (NCBI taxonomy): domain Eukaryota; kingdom Metazoa; phylum Chordata; order Testudines; family Geoemydidae; genus Mauremys; species Mauremys reevesii. Next base: position 119,654,460 of record NC_052624.1, on the reverse strand, counting down.
CATCCTTACCTCCCTCTTCTCCTAATCTCTCCTTCGTTCCCTGTTCCCTTTCTTTTTTTCCTTCTCACTTGCTGCTATTAACACCCCACCTGCTATTCCCTCTTACTTCACTCTGTCCTGCCACCATTATAACAGAAATGGAACCAATAACACATGTATCAACCATCCTGATTACTTTGCTTACATGTTTTTTTTCCATTTCACTCCACTCCCTTTTGTCTCTTTTGTTTTTTTGATTGTAAGCTTTTTAGGGCAGCGAATATCTCTATATATGTTAGAAAAAGCAGCTAGCACTCTTTGAGTAGTATCACAATCTAAATAAATCCTTCTCATCATACCAAGCTTTTATGGACCAATTTTTTTTTAAATACACTAAATTTCAAAACAAAATAGCACCTTCTTCAGTTATAAGAATTAAGACATTACAAGAAAAAAAAAGCTAAGGAATGCCAGAGTCCCATGCTGGCAATTGAAAGAGGACAACCACAAATCCATGTCCTCACATGAGTAGGATACAAGAGTTTGAAGCCAAAGAAAAAGCAATTGAACCACTTACTCATAAATGTAGAAAGGTTAGGGTGAATGAATATTTTCTAAAGTTTATTGATAGAAGTTGTTACATTCAGAATATGACTGAAGCAGTATAATATCATTTAATTTATTGTTTGATTTGAAATAAGTAACATTAAAGAATAATGTAAGTGACAAATACAAGAATGAATTGACTGCATAATGAAGAAATAGAATCATGAGTAAGAAAGAGGCATCCTGTCTGTAAGAAACTTGTGGTGAAATATTGGCCCCATTAGAGTCAATAGGAAAACTCTCATTGACTTAAATGGGGTAGGATTTCACCCTGACTGGGAAGGCTCAAAGGAAGGATATTAGGGTGACCAGATATCCTGATTGTATAGGGATACTTGGGGTTTTGTCTTATTTAAGCTGCTATTACCCCCCAACTCCTGTCTTGATTTTTTCACACCTGCTATCTGGTCATCCTAGCGGATATTAAAAAAATCTGATATACATGATCATAGACATTAAACATAATAGTATCTATCCTTATCCCCTGCTGCTTCCTGCATTTCTTGTTTGAATCCATATAGGCCCTGATCCTACAAACAATTAAGTGTTTGCCTAACTTTATGCATCTGATTAGTCCAACTGAAGTCAATTGGACTGTGCTTGTGCATAAAGTTATGCACTTGCATTGGGGTTTTAAGCTCTTCAATCTCTTCGCCAAGGGTGAAATCCTAGCTTCATTGAAGTTCATTGCAGAACTCCTGTTGACTTCTTTGGGGCCAGGATTTCACCCTTGGTGTTCATTTCTGCTTGAATAATACCTACCACATTGTTGGACTTATATTAATAGATGGCAATGTTAATGATAATAAATAGCCTCTGAGGGATGTTCAATACCTCCTCTCTATTCTCTGCTGTTGAGCTGCAAAATTCATCAGTCCAAAGTATGGAGATGGTTTACTTATTGCTCCCACTTTTGTGGTCCTGTGAATGTGACAGCTGTCTTAGCTCTTGAGCAATGGAGTTGGGAGAAAGAATGACTGCAGAAGGAACCTAGAGACAATTCTCCCCGAGGATGATAGACACTGAAAAATGCAGAAATAACACAGCTGACTGACTGATGGCATGTAATTCATACTGAATAATCTGTCTGTACTAACCAGTCGTTGTATAGATTTGTATAGGAGATTTATCAACTCATTGGTAAGCTTACAGTCTATCATCCATTTCAAATTATGGTAGTACAGGTGACAGATGTCCAACACTGCTCTCAGGAAGGAAATTAATCAATGGGAGGGATTTGCTTTAATATTGCCCCATTCCAAGAAAAATATCCCCATCTCTGCTAAATATTAATCTGACTCATATAAATATAATACCAGACACAGGTATTATAGCTAGGAAGAGAAGGGAGCTTTCAAGATGATATAGTTTTCTTGTTTGTGTTATGATATCTTTTAACATATCCCACTCTATCAAGTGAAGTATTTTTTCCAATTTTAATTTAAAAAGTTGCAAAAATTTCAATAGATTGAATTATGTATAACAGATATAAAAAAGCTGCAACCAATCAATATATGAATGGAAAACACTCAGTAATCTTGAATAAAAACTCATCAAAATATTGATGGTACATTTAAACTGTAGAAAGAAAAGGAAATAAGTATTAGTCCCTTTCCATCTCCTCAGGCACAAACACACACACACACACAAAGTAGGTAACAATATCCCATTTATCTGGCTGATAAATTCAATTATCAAGAGTACTATACAACTCTTTCTTCAAAATGCATCTCCAAATGATTTATTTTTTTAAATAAATGTACAATCAGGTAAGACTGAGTCATGTGCTGTTTCCTCTTTTTTTTTTCCAGAAGGCCTCCTCTTTCTTTAATTGGAATGATAAGAAATGTTTAGCCTAGTGATAATCATAAAATAAGTGTCTCTTATCATCCTTAAGTAATCTGAGTTTTCCAGGGAAACTAACAGATGTATATACCTACAGTCTGAAATTCAAACATTAAAACTGGAATTGTTTTCTTTCTGGACTGAGTTGTTTTGCTACCATTAGGAAAGAAGCATTTTCTTGTCACTTAAAAAGATGTTATTCTGAGTTTTCCAAGCCTCATACACAATTTGTTTATTAAAGAAAACAAGGAGTCCAGTGGCACCTTAAAGACTAACAGATTTGTTTGGGCGTAAACATTTGTGGGTAAAAAACCCACGTCTTGAGATGCATGGAGTGAAAATTACAGAAACAGGCATAAATATATATTGGCACATGAAGAGAAGAGAGTTACCTTGGCCTCCTCATACTATGGTTGCCTCCCGAGGCAGTCTGTTCCATTGTCTTACTGTTCTTACAATTAGGAAGTTTTCCCTGCGATTTAACCTAAATCTGCTATCCTGTAGTTTGAACCCAAGATCACTTGTCCTGTCCTCTGGGGCAAAAGAGAAAAACTTTTCTCCATTTTTTTATGGCAGCCTTTCAAATATTTGAAGACTGCTATTTTATCCCCATTTAATATCCTTTTTTCCAAACTAAACATACCCAGTTCCTTCATCCTTTGCTCACATGGTTTGTATTCCTTCCCTTTGGTCATCTTTGTCACTTGCCTCTGGATCCTTTTCAGTTTCTCTACATCCTTTCTATCCATTGGTGACCAAAACTGGACACAGTACTCCAGCTGAGGCCTAACCAGCACTGAATAGAATGGTACTATCACCTCCGGTGATTGCATGCTATGCCTCAGTTAATGCAATCTAAAATTGCATCTGCTTTTTTTGAACAGCATTGCACTGTTAACTCACGTTGATGTTGTGATCCACCACAACTCCTAGATCCTTATCAGCAGTGCTGCTGCCAAGCCAGTTTTTCTCTATTCTGTATTTGTGCATTTGATTTTTCTTCACTAAGTGTAGCACCTCACATTTGTCTTTGTTGAATTTCATTTTGTTGTCTATAGCCCAGTTCTCCAATTTATCAAGATTCCTCTGAATTTTAACTCTATTATCCAAAGTACTAGCAATCCCCCCTAGCTTTTCTGTCTTCTGCACACTTGATCAGTATGCTCTCTATACCTACATCCAGGTTATTAATAAAGATGTTAAACAACACTGGACCCAGAACAGATCCCAGTGGAGCCCCACTTGAGAGCTTCCTCCAATCCAACAGCATTGAATTAATAGTTACGCTTTGTTTGTGGTTGTTTAACCAATCATGTATCCACTTAATGATAGTTCTGCCAAGCCCGCATTTCTCCAGCTTATGTATCAAAATGTCATGTAGGACTGTGTTAAAAGCCTTGGTGAGGTCTATGTATATTATGTCAACTGCATTCCGCCTATCCACCAAATCAGTTATCCTCTCAAAGAAGAAAATCAAGCTGGTTTGTCATGATTTGTTTCTGGTAAATCCATGCTGGCTGCTAGTGAATACCCCTTCATCCTCCAGGTATTTGCAAACTGAATGTTTTACACATTGTTCTGGAAGCTTCCCAGGTATTGATGTCAGGCTGATTGGTCTGTAGTTCCCTAACTCCTCATTTAAAAGATGACTGACAAATGAAAAACTTTTGTTTGATTCTTTATGAAGTATAAAGAAAGCTTGAACTAAATTTGTTTTGTTTTGTAGGTATTTTTCCATTTGCCTGTTTTTTGTGTGTTTAATTGTTCACATTAAAAATGTCAGGTCATGACTTCTCAGTTTTCACTGGAGAAGTCCTTGGAGGACTAGAGAAATATGGAAAGATGCCGTTACAGGAGACAAGAGATAAAACCTGAAGAGTTGAGAAGAAAACGGAATTTTAAGTAGACTGTGTGAAACTCTCTGTTTTTTATTGGAATGTGTTTAAACCTTACAAACTTTTGAGGGAAAAGCTTTCTTTTTGAAAGACTCAAACCTCCTAGCCCATCAATTCAAGACTGGGAAAGCTCTCACTCCAGTTTTCTAGTCTGCCAAGGCATCCTCCCCACAAAAATATAAATAAATAAATAAAAGAGGAATGACAAGGCTTAAGAGGCCAGAACTTCTGGTGCAAATCAACATAGCTCCATTAAGCCCCTTTGTCCACTGTGCAGTCTTCCCATATACTGGGAGAGATTAGCGTACACAGCTATGTACTCTCTTCACTGCTTCTCTTGCCCCCTTCATGACTTTGGGTGTGATTGAAAAGGAAGGAGCAGGGAATGTGTGGAAGCTTGTCCAGCACTTCAGGAGATGTATCCAGAAGCAAGTATAGGTCTGGCACAGAATGTCTCCCAACTACAGGGGGATATATTAGACTGTGACCATCTGAGACACAGTCTGCTTCTTGGGCAGTTCCTTGCTTAAGGCTCACGGCAAAGCCTTGAATATTTGGAAGCTATTGGTGCTAAATGTATGAATTGTTTTTAGAAGTAGCTGCCCTTTTTCTGCTTTTAACCTGCACTAATTACCAGTAATTAATTAATTGTCATTCTTGTTGAAAACAACCCAGTTTTTTAATCTCCTAAGGAGACATGTCATCTCTAGCTACATCATTCATGTGATTTGCAAAATGAAACAGGTATTTACACACCAGTCTTGTCCACACACCTTTACACTGTAGTGTCTTCAGATCTCACAGGCTAAACAGGGTTAAGTACTTGATTGAAAAACTTCCAGAGAAACCCCCAGATATTTTGGGAAGTGGTACTAGTGAGTTAATGGGTGGCATTTACTAAACCAGTGTACTATTCTTCAGGCATAAAAACAAGGTCTTCCAGTAAGTTGTGGTTTAAAGGGATAGAAACTGCCATGCAGTTTAGGACCATTCATGTGTGTATGGGGAGGTGTATCTTTACATCCTCCCCTTCTTGTGCAACTGCAGAGCAGTGAAAGAAAAAGTTGCCTGAAGTTAGCAGGAAGAGAAACATATTAAGAGTTACTCAACTTAATGAAAGCAGTATCTTATTTTCTAGTTCTTCAATTACTCTAGCAATGGAGCTTCTTTTTAGTGAGATCCAATTCCTATAACCATGGGAACATACATAACATCTTTAGAACGCACTGTGTTGGATGAGCTGCAACAAGGAGGCTATTGACTGCAAATGGAGCTTCACTTCAGACTAGAGGAATCTTAATAAAATATAGGAATGATCTCTTTTTTCACCCTCTCAAACCTCACTTTTTCCTGCTACTCCTTTACAGTAGTTGTAAAACAGCTTCAGTGACAACTAGATTGTGAGCAGCAGCAGGAAAGCCTATTATCTCTGTAATCTGGTAATAACTGGCATTAGTGGAGCCCTCAGGGTGACTATTTGAATGCTTTACAATCCTCACAAAATGAATGAGGTACTTTTTTATTATTTGTTCCTATAACCAAACTGATAGTAAATGTGACAAGTTCAGATCTAAATCATGGGCCCTTCCCATTAATCTAGAGGTAATTAGAATGTTCAAGATACTACTGAGAACAAGTTGGCCTAATTATTATGGTATTGGTCCTTGTTATCAGCTATTAAAGAAAAATAAAAAATAGGCTTGGAAATTGCTACCTGTCTTACTGTGTGTCTGTAACTAAAGACCCAGTCCAGCAGATTTTTGTTCATGTAGATAATCCTTATCTGAGTGTTTCCTCTGGTATCACAATCATAATGTGGTTTCTCAGAATGTATGTGCGAATAAATTGGCTTTTTCAATTACTATTTGGTGACAAATGAGTAAACATTTGTTCTCCTCATGCAAATGATTTTAAAAAACAAAATATAATGGATCTGTCAGAAATTATCCATAGTGACTGCAAACACCTGGGTATCAAAACAAGCTGGAAGATGGAAAAAAAATAGATGGCAGATGAAGCTGCATAGAGAACTTTTAAAAACATTCTGATTCGGATTTTGCCACCCTGACCAACACTTAGTAAGATCCTATTCACATGAATAGTCCCAGAGACTACTCACATAAATGAGGCGAAAATAAGGGTGAGAGCACTGGATCGTGTATTCATAAACCATTTGGCTTACATGACCTATTTTCTTTTGTTGGCATGGAACAAATAAATAAATATTCACTTATTTGTAATGTACAAAGCATATTTCATAAACAGAGCACCTAACTCTAATTTAATAGATTCATAGATTCCAAGGCCAGAAGAACTGTTGTGATCATCTAGTTTGAGCTTGTGTAACACATGCCATAGAGCTTCCCAAAATAATTCCTAGAGCATATCTTTTAGAAAAACATCCAGTCTTGATTTAAAAATTGATAGTAATGTAGAATCCACCAGAGTCTTGGAAAGTTATTCAAGTGGTTAATTACTCTCACCATTAAAAACATATGCCTCATTTCCAGTCTCAATTTCTCTAGCTTCAGCTTCCAGCTAGTGTTCATAACACCACGGGTGTGGGTTCTATCCCTGTATGAGCCACCAAATATGTTATGTTGTATTGATCTCAAAGGTCAAAAGAAATAATGGCATTATTTCACTGTCTTTCAGTGTCCAACACTAAACAGTGTTATAAAGGTTCAGGGGTGGGTTCTACAGAGACTTTGGTTCACTTGAATATTTGGCAAACACCCAAAAGCATTCATTCTAAAGTGGAAAATTTATTGATTAAATGTAAGAAAAAACAAGAAATTAAAACAAGTATTTATATTAAAACTGAAACTGAGTGATTATGCACAAGAAACAAAAAAAAATTAAAGTCTTTCTTCTTTTAGGCAAAATATCAGTCTCATTTTCAGAATAAACTTTCTTTGACGAAAAGGAAAGGGTTAATTTTACTTTCAATTCTGATATGTAAAGGTGTAACTGTGCCCCAGTGGGTCACAACTGAGGATGCCAAATTCAGGACAAACTTTTGAGAACTAGGGCAGATACACCCCAAGACTGGTGGCTAATCCCCCATAGGATATACCAAACCAGCAACAAAAGTAAACTTCTGTTTTAACACAATGGCTAAAAAGAAGTCATAAAAGCAGTTTCCTTGGGCATCCCAGTCCTTGTATTACCACTGAAAATACTGGATTTAAATATGAGTGGTTCTTTACAACTAGTCTCATCAAATAAATGGTTCTTCTGATCCCAAAGGACCAGCCACACACCCAGGTTAATATATAACTTAGCTCTTACTCAAAAATCAGACTGTTGCCAATCCTTTAGTATCTAAAATCTAAATGTTTATTTATAAAAAGAAAGAAAGAAAGAAAGAAAGAAAGAAAGAAAGAAAGAAAGAAAGAAAGAAAGAAAGAAAGAAAGAAAAAGAAAGGTGAGAGTTAAAATTGGCTAAAGGAATCAAATGCATACAATAAGTTCTTGATTCAGGCTTGTAACAGTGATGGAATAAACTGCTGACTTAAGTCAAGTCTCTGGCTGCTCCCAAATCATTGGAAGGACCTTAGTTCATTGGTTAGAATGCTCCCATTAGGACAGTCTATCTTCCAGAGGTTTGGGCAACAAAGAGGCTGGAGCAGAATAGAGGCTGGAGCAGTATAGAGGCAAAATGGAGGTGTTTCCAGAGCCTTTTATAGCTTCTGCCATGTGGAAGGAACAGCAGAGAGGCAAACAGAAGGAGTTTGCCTGGGAGTTTGCCTGGAGAGAGCCTACTGAGGCCCCCCTCTCGCAGGTTTCTCTGAGTCGCGTCTGCCACAAGTAAGGAAGCTCGTAGAAGGAAGAGACTATGGATACTGAGCGATCCGCTGTTGTGACCTGCACAGGATGTGCCATGTTTGTCTTCCTTCCACAGGATAGAAGCAACTTTGTCTGTACAAAGTGCAAGCTGATCTCCATATTGGAAGAGAAGATTCAAAGTCTGGAGAAATGAATATCAACCCTGCGTTCCATAAAAGAAAATGAGGATTTCCTGGATAGATGTCAGGATCAGCTTCAGCGGGCACAATGTTCCAAAGATTCAGAGCAGGCTACACAGCGGAGACAGAAGGCCAGCGAGGATAATTGGCGGCATGTGACTTCCAGAAGAGGAAAGAGTACCAGAAATGTCCATGTACCAGAAACACAGATGCAGGTGAGCAACCGTTTTCATGTTCTCTCCACAGGTACTAGTGCAGAGAGTGGAGTGGATGATACATCTGAGGGAACAGAGCAGAAGGAGACTCCACTGATTGGAAGGCATGAGATGCACCGTCCTAGGGATGGGGGTTCCACGACCACCACTCCCAAGAGGAGGAGGACGAGGGTGGTGGTGGTCGGGGACTCTCTCCTCAGGGGGACGGAGTCATCTATCTGCCGCCCTGACCGGGAAAACCGAGAGGTCTGCTGCTTGCCAGGGGCTAGGATTCATGATGTGATGGAGAGACTGCCAAGACTCATCAAGCCCTCGGATCGCTACCCCTTCCTGCTTCTCCACGTGGGCACCAATGATACTGCCAAGAATGACCTTGAGCATATCACTGCAGACTACGTGGCTCTGGGAAAAAGGATAAAGGACTTTGAGCCACAAGTGGTGTTCTCGTCTATCCTCCCCGTGGCAGGAAAAGGCCAGGGTAGAGACCGTCGAATCGTGGAAATCAATGAATGGCTACGCAGATGGTGTCGGAGAGAAGGGTTTGGATTCTTTGACCATGGGATGGTCTTCCAAGAAGAAGGATTGCTAGGCAGAGACAGGCTCCACCTCACGAAGAGAGGGAAGAGCATCTTTGCAAGCAGGCTGGCTAACCTAGTGAGGAGGGCTTTAAACTAGGTTCACCGGCGGAAGGACACCAAAGCCCCGAGGTAAGTGGGGAAGTGGGATATCGGGAGAAAGCACAAGTAGGTGAGTGCAAGAGGGGAGGGCTCCTGCACCATACTGGGACAGCAGGACGATCAGGGAGTTATCTTACATGCCTATACACAAATGCAAGAAACCTGGGGAACAAGCAGGGAGAACTAGAAGTCCTGGCACAGTCAAGGAATTATGATGTAATTGAAATAACAGAGACTTGGTGGGATAACTCACATGATTGAAGTACTGTCATGGATGGATATAAACTGTTCAGGAAGGATAGGCAGGGCAGAAAAGGTCGGAGAGTTGCATTGTATGTAAGAGAGCAGTATGACTGCTCAGAGCTCCAGTATGAAACTGCAGAAAAACCTGAGAGTCTCTGGATTAAATTTAGAAGTATGAACAACAAGGGTAATGTCGTGATGGGAGTCTGCTACAGACCACCAGACCAGGGGGATGAGGGGGACGAGGCTTTCTTCAAGCAACTAACAGAAGTTGCTAGATCACAGGCCCTGGTTCTCATGGGTGACTTTAATCACCCCGATATCTGCTGGGAGAGCAATACAGCAGTGCACAGACAATCCAGGAAGTTTCTGGAAAGTGTAGAGGACAATTTCCTGGTGCAAATGCTGGAGGAACCAACTAGGGGAAAAGCTCTTCTTGACCTGCTGCTCACAAACAGAGAAGAAATAGTAAAGGAAGCAATAGTGGATGGGAACCTGGGAGGCAGTGACCATGAGATGGTCGAGTTCAGGATCCTGATACAAGGAAGAAAGGAGAGCAGTAGAACAGAGACCCTGGACTTCAGAAAAGCAGACTTCGACTCCCTCAGGGAACTGATGGGCAAGGTCCCCTGGGACAATAACATGATGGGGAAAGGAGTCGAGGAAAGCTGGCTGTATTTTAAAGAATCCTTATTGAGGTTGCAGGAACAAACCATCCTGATGTGTAGGAAGAAAAGTAAATATGGCAGGCGACCAGCTTGGCTTAACAGTGAAATCCTTGCTCGTCTTAAACACAAAAAAACAGCTTACAAGAAGTGGAAGATTGGACAAATAATCAGGGAGGAGTATAAAAGTATTGTTCAGGCATGCAGGAGTGAAATTAGGAAGGCCAAATCACACTTGGAGTTGCAGCTAGCCGGAGATGTTAGGAGTAACAAGAAGGGTTTTTTCAGGTATGTTAGCAACAAGAAGAAAGTCAAGGGAAGTGTGGGCCCCTTGCTGAATGAGGGAGGGAACCTAGAGACAGAGGATGTGGAGAAAGCTAGTGTACTCAATGCTTTTTTTGCCTCTGTCTTCACAGACAAGGTCAGCTCCCAGACAGCTGCACTCTGCAGCACAGTATGGGGAGGAGGTGACAAGCTCTCTGTGGAGAAAGAAGTAGTTCGGGACTATTTAAAAAAGCTGGATGAGCACAAGTCCATGGGGCCAGATGCACTGCATCTGAGGGTGCTAAAGGAGTTGGCCGATGAGATTGCAGAGCCATTGGCCATTATCTTTGAAAAATCATGGCGATCGGGGGAGGTCCCGGATGACTGGAAAAAAGCTAATGTAGTGCCCATCTTTAAAAAAGGGAAGAAAGAAGATCCAGGGAACTACAGGCCAGTCAGTCTCACCTCAGTCCCTGGAAAAATCATGGAACAGGTCCTCAAGGAATCAATTCTGAACCACTTAAAGGAGGGGAAAGTGATCAGGAACAGTCAGCATGGATTCACCAAGGGCAAATCATGCCTGACTAACCTAATTGCCTTCTATGATGAGATAACCGGCTCTGTGGATGAGGGGAAAGCAGTGGGTGTGCTATTTCTGGACTTTAGCAAAGCTTTTGATACAGTCTCCCACAGTATTCTTGCCAGCAAGTTAAAGAAGTATGGGCTGGATGAATGGACGGTAAGGTGTATAGAAAACTGGTTAGATGGTTGGGCTCAGCGGTTAGTGATCAATGGTTCCATGTCTAGTTGGCAGGCGGTATCAAGTGGAGTGTCCCAAGGGTTGGTGCTGGGGCCGGTTTTGTTCAATATCTTCATTAACGATCTGGAGGATGGTGTGGACTTAGCAAGTTTGCAGATGACACTAAACTGGGAGGAGTGGTTGATACGCTGGAGGGCAGGGATAGGATACAGAGGGACCTACACACATTAGAGGATTGGGCCAAAAGAAATATGATGAGGTTCAACAAGGACTACTGCAGAGTCCTGCACTTAGAACGGAAGAATCCCATGCACTGCTACAGACTAGGGACCGAATGGCTGGGCAGCAGTTCTGCAGAAAAGGACCTAGGGGTTACGGTGGACGAAAAGCTGAATATGAGTCAACAGTGTGCCCTTGTTGCCAAGAAGGCTAATGGCATTTTGGGTTGTATAAGTAGGGGCATTTCCAGCAGATCGAGGGATGTGATCATTCCCCTCTACTCAGCACTGGTGAGACCTCATTTGGAGTACTGTGTCCCATTTTGGGCCCCACACTACAAGAAGGATGTGGATAAATTGGAGAGAGTCCAACGGAGGGCAACAAAAATGATTAGGGGGCTGGAGCACATGACTTATGAGGAGAGGCTGAGGGAACTGGGATTGTTTAGTCTGCAGAAGAGAAGAATGAGGGGGGATTTGATAGCTGCTTTCAACTACCTGAAAGGGGGTTCCAAAGAGGATGGATCTAGACTGTTCTCAGTGGTAGAAGATGACAGAAAAAGGAGTAATGGTCTCAAGTTGCAAGGGGGAGGTTTAGGTTGGACATTAGGAAAAACTTTTTCACTAGTAGGGTGGTGAAGAACTGGAATGGGTTACCTAGGGAGGTGGTGGAATCTCCTTCCTTAGAGGTTTTTAAGGTCAGGCTTGACAAAGCCCTGGCTGGGATGATTTAGTTGGGTTTGGTCCTGCTTTGAGCAGGGGATTGTACTAGATGACCTCCTGAGGTCCCTTCCAACCCTGAAAGTCAATTATTCTATGATTCATTGTTTACTGTGGAAATTTACAGCAACAAGCTGGAGTTTGGAGTCACATGGGCAAGTCACATGTCCATGCAGTTGACCTAATCACAGCAGGAAATTCATTAAGTGTAGATAGGCATCTCCCATGGTCAATTTTCTGTTAAATGTTCTTTTGATGGGCCACTAAATTTGAATAGTCCTCCAAGATGTGCTGGCTAGCTACCTCGTGGGAATTACCCTAGGAGCAAACATTTGAAATCCAGGCATAGTGCCAATACTTATAACTTCAAATATAAAAAATGATACATGCATACAGATATCATAATCATAACCAGCAAATCATAACATTTTCATAGACACCTCACGTGACAAGCTTTGTACAAGTTTTGTTGCAAATATATAACAGTGCTTGCAACAATGATCTATATTGTCATTTTAATCCGAGAACGTCACAAAAGGGTATTGACAACTCCTGTTTCAAAGGACTTGTCTTCACTTTAAATCCGTGGTGTGCAACCTGTGGCCCATGGGCTACACACGGCCCATCAGGGTAATCCCTTGGCAGGCTGTGAGACAGTTTGTTCACATTGACCGTCCACAGGCACATCCCCCGCAGCTCCCAGGGGCCGCAGTTTGCCATTCCCAGACAATGGGAGCTGCGGGAAGTAGTGGCCAGCATGTCCCTTAGGCCCGCGATGCTTCCCACAGCTCCCATTGACTGGTGTGAAAGTAGAATGAATTATATTGTAGAAGTAGAATGAATTAAAGAAATGCTGTATGTTCCTTTAAGCAGGAATGAGGAATATTGAGATAAAGTTGTCAGGAAGAGGAACATTAAGGTATTGAACAATGGGTCCACTTAAACGGATGGTGGGACATTAACAGGAGATTGGTGAGAGTTAATAAGGACACGAGATATGTGTCTAGCCCCAGGTAAACTTATCAGTTCTGCTACCTTTGTAATCTTGTTAATTTCACTCCCTTTTATCTGTATAAATAAGGTGGTTTGAGCTTTGTATGGCACTCACATTTTCTGGGTGTATTAGCAGAGCGCTTTTGCTAATACATAGAGTGGTCTGACAAATTGTGAGTCCTGAGTCTGACTTTGACACCGGGAACGGCGAACTGCAGCCACAGGGAGCTGCGGGGGGCTGTGCCTGTGGACAGTCGATGTAAACAAAATGCCTCATGGCCCACCAGTGGATTACCCTGATGGGCCGCATGCCAAAGGTTGCCAAACCCTGATGCAGAAGATAATAAGGTCATAAGTAATAGTCACCATGGATTTGTCAAGAACAAATCATGTCATACCAACCTAACAGCTTTTTTTGACAGGGCAACAAGCCTTGTGGATTGGGGGGCTGTGGGCGGGGAGGAAGGAGTACATATGGTATAGATTGACTTTACTAAGGCTTTTGATACTGTCTCTGATGACCTTATCATAAACAAACTAGGGCAATACAACCTAAACAGAGGTACTATAAGGTGGGTGCATAACTGGCTTGAAAACCATTTCCAGAGAGGAGCTATCGGTGTTTCATGGTGTGACACTGCACCCCATATTCTTCACAGTGATATGATTATGACATAATTATAATGTATTTAATGCAAGATACATCAGGTGCGGAGTCATTGGAAAAGGTACGTTTTGCTGAATATGATTATCCTATTTTTATGCACGCATCATTTTTGTATCTGAAGTTATGAATATTGATTATGTATCTGTATTTCATATGTAGTTACACCTTGGTAACACCCACTATATAAGATACATTCAGTCTAGAGAGTGGGTGGGGAAGGGCCTATTTAAAGCAATGGGTCATTAGGAAAAAACAATAGGCCTTAGGAGAAGCTTATCTCCCACCTGGTAAGCCTTCCTTGTGAACTCTTCAAATAGCCTGTGAGTGATGGCTACTATGACTCTACAAGGATATATGATGAGACCACTTGTCTTTGGACTCCATCATGGGATGTGAGTATTTTTCCACAGACCGGTCTGGGAACCAATTTTTGGGAACAAAGGGTTCCTGCCATATGCAAAAGCTATATAAGTCAGGGAGTGACATCATCTGAGCTTCCTTGCTCCCCACACGAGAAGATTCCTGGAAACATCTGAGGAACAAAGATGGAACTGGGGGAAGTGCTGGACCCAGGCTAAAGGGATTTTTAGCCTGTGAATGAAACACCTGGGGATCCCAAGCTGTAAAGCAAGTGCAGCTTGCCCCTTACGAATCTGCAGCCTGCTTGTATCATCTCTTAGGGTGAGAATCTGCTATTCATATGCAACCTATTTAGTATATTCAGCTTAGTTTGTGTTTTTTTGTTTATTTGCTAGGAAATCTGCTTTGATCTGTTTGCTATCACTTATAATCTTTTAAAATCTATCTTTTGTCATTAATACACTTGTTTTTGCTTTATCTAAACCACTGAGTTGGAGTGAAGTGTGTGGGAATCATAACTCAGGGACAAAAGGCTGTTACATATTCCTCTCCACATTGAGGGAGGGGAAAAATCCTATGCCCTTATGCTGTATAGTTCTCTGTGCAGGACAAGACAGTATAATTTTGGATTTATATTCCACAGGGGGTGCGTGCCTGAGGAACTGGGAGTAGCCTTCCCATGCAGGGGCTGGTCAGAGAGCCTGCTTGTAACTGCAGCTGGGTGTGCCCCTATCTGTATGTATGCTGGTGAAAGTGAAGGTGGGAGGACTTTGCAGCTTGTCACAGCAGTATAGTGTGAGAGGGAGCCCAGGATGGTGGGTCACAGGGCTAAATTGTACCCCAGTTCCAGACAGCACCCCGGGAGCTATCCATCACACATGGTCAAGCTGGAAGGCCATATCAAGTGGGGTCCTGCAGGGATCAGTTTGGGGTCTGGTTTTGTTCCATAACTTCATCACTGATTTAGATAATGGCATAGAGAGTACATATATAAAGTTTGCAGAGAATAACAAGCAAGGGGTTGCAAGTGCTCTGGAGAATAAGATTAAAATTCAAAATGATCTGGAAAAAACTGGATAAATGATCTGAAGTAAATGGATCAAACTCAATAAGGACAAATGCAAAGTACTCCACTTAGGAAGGAACAATCAGATGAACAGCCACAAAATGGGAAATGACTGCCTAGGAAGGAGCACTGGAGAAAGGGATATGGGGGCCATAGTGAATCACAAGCAAAAAAGCACACATCATTCTGGGATGTATTAGCAGGAGTATTGTAAGCAAGACTCAAGAACTAATTCTTCCGCTCAGATGGGGTATTGTGTCCAATTCTTGGTAACACATTTCAGGAAAGACATGGACAGAGAAGAACAACAAAAATGATTAAAAGTCTAGAAAACATGATCTCTGAGGGTTTGTTTAGTCTGGAGAAGAGAACACTGAGGAGGGACCTGATAACATTTTCAAGTACATAAAGGTTGTTACAAGGAGGAGAAAGAAAAAAACTGTTCTCTTTAACCTCTGAGGATAGGACAAGAAGTAATGGGCTTAAATTGCAGCAACGGATAGGGTGGTGAATCACTGGAATAAATTGCCTAGGGAGGTTGTGGAATCTCCGTCATTGGAGATTTTAAAGAGCAAGTTAGACAAACACCTGCCAGGGATGGTTTAGATAATACTTAGTTCTGCCAGCAGTGCAGGGCACTAGACTAGAAGACCTCTCGAGGTCCCTTCCAGTTCTATGATTCTATGATTCTATCTTGAAGTCAGGGAAGATATGATGAGATGAGACAAGCTGGGAAGCAAGAGGTGGGGGGAGGGCAGGAGATGATTTTTTTTTCCTAAGTCTCTTTTTAAGAAATCCCAAAAGGGGAAAAGTGAGCAGTATAGGTCATCCCTCATTATTTTGTCCACCAATTAGGCCTATTATCTGCCACACCAATTTGGTCCATTAGCTTCTGGTTCCACATCTTTTCTTTAAACTAGGGCAGTCAAGAGATTAAAAAATTAATCACGATTAATCACACTGTTAAACAATAATAGAATACCATTTATTTAAATATTTTTTTATTTTTTTACATTTTCAAATATACTGATTTCAATTACAGCACTGAACACAAAGTGTACAGTGCTCACTTTATATTTATTTTTATTACAATTATTTGTGCTATAAAAAAAAGAAATAATATTTTTCAATTCACGACATACAAATACTGTAATACAATCTCTTTATTATGAAAATTGAACTTACAAATGTAGAATGATGTACAAAAAATAACTGCATTCAAAAATAAAACAATGTAAAACTTTAGAGCCTACAAGTCCACTCAGTCCTATTTCTTCTTCAGTCAGTCACTCGGACAAAGAAGTTTGTTTACATTTGCAGGACATAGTGCTGCCCACGTCTTGCTTCCCTACATGCTTCAACCACATTTCCAAAGGACATGTATCCATGCTGATGACAGGTTCTGCTTGATAATGATCCAAAGCAGTACAGACCGATGCATGTTCACTTTCATCATCTGAGTCAGATGCCACCAGCAGAAGGTTGATTTTCTTTTTTGGTGGTTAGGGTTTTGTAGTTTCTGCATAAGACTTCTGAAAGCATGCCCCACATTCCCGTCTCAATCAGATTTTGGAAGGCACTTCAAATTCTTAAACCTTGGGTCGAGTGCGGTAGCTATCTTTAGAAATCTCACATCGGTACCTTCTTTGCATTTTGTCAGATCTGCAGTGAAAGTATTCTTAAAATGAACAACATGTGCTGGGTCATCATCTGAGACTACTATAACATGAACTATATGGCAGAACATGGGTAAAACAAAGCAAGAGACATACTATTCTCCCCCGAGGTGTTCAATCAAAAATTTAATTAATGCATTTTTTTTAATGAGCATCATCAGCATGGAAGCATGTCCTCTGGAATGGTGGCCAAAGCATGAAGGGGCATATGAATGTTTAGCCTATCTGGCATGTGAATACCTTGCAATGCTGAGTACAAATGTGCCATGTGAACACCAGTTCTCACTTTCTGGTGACATTGTAAATAAGAAGCTGGCAGCATTATCTCCCATAAAGGTAAACAAAGTTGTTTGTCTTAGTGATTGGCTGAACAAGAAGTAGGACTGAGTGGACTTGTAGGCTCTAGAGTTTTACAGTGTTTTGTTTTTGAGTGCAGTTAAATAAAAAAAACCCTACATTTGTAAGTTGCACTTTTATGATAAAGAGATTGAATTACGTATTGTATGAGCATAATTGAAAAATATTATTTCTTTTGTTTATCATTTTTCCATGCAAATATTTGTAATAAAATAATAATATAAAGTGAGTACTCTATACTTTGTATTTGGTATTGTAATTGAAATAAATATATTTGAAAATGTAGAAAAACATCCAAATATATTGAATACATTTCAATTGGTATTCTATTGTTTAATAGTGTAATTAAAACTGCAATTAATTGTGATTAATTTTTAATCACATTTTTTTTTAGTTAATTGTGTGAGTTAACTGCGATTAATCAACAGCTCTACTATTAACCAAAGATGATTTCTACTGTCCTTGAAACACATCAGCAGGCCCTTTTTCTCTGGACTAACTCAGTCTCTCTATCTGGTTTTCCTGTACTTATTCATAACATTTATCATTGAAAACAACTTGACCTATTTTCCATGATTAGTTTCCAAGCAGGCAAAAAGTTATAGGTTATTGTGACATATTATGAACTTGCACATACATTTTACATTTGAGCTTACAATTGGGGTAAAATTTTAGCTACAATAATCACAACAGAATACCTTTCTTTATGAACCAATTTTGCGTAGGATGGGACATTAATTTATAAAATATAAACTAATATAAAATAATTTATAAACTTAAAACTTAATATTTACTTAACATTGCATAAATTTAAATTGGCTTGGTACTACTTCTATTCCATTGTGACATCATAGTAGTTTCTACAACAGTTATTTGTAATGTCACAAACAAATGATTATGACTTCAGCTGTGGGATGGGGTTTAAATTGCAAGATCAGGTGAACTCTTAAAGAATAAAGATACTTTTCAAGTAAATAACTATAATGAAATAGAATAAGTGAAGACTAATACAGAAAATTTAGGTCATACAAGCAGAAATTCCTCAACATAATTTTTTGACTTTTCCATGGAATATATCAGGAAATCTAAATAATGAATGTTACGGGCAACTGACTGCAAAAATGGCCAAAATTTAAAGAAATCTGTTGTGTGAAATACTTATTCTTTGTAATACTTTTTATGCTCAGTATAGCTGCACAATACATTTAATGCCAATTTATTCAGAAAATAATATTTTCTCTGTTAAGTACTGTAACACTAGCAAGCCAGCTTGGATTAAAAGTAAGGGACAATTCACCTGGCTATGACCCTTAAAAGCATCTCAAGAGGCATTGGGATTGTGTGTGGATGTCAAAGAGATGTTAATTAGGCTGATAAACATAAAACCATTGGCTTGTGTTGATAAAAATCAAGAGTAGATGCTAAATGTGTTTGTTCTGTTTACATATATCCTATTAAAGTTTACAAATATACCCAAATTAGCTTGTAGATGCTAAATCCTTTTCATGTGCTGTAATTCAATACTGCCTTTACCTTATATATGCACCTATACTCAGTTGTTAGTAGATAAAAATCCTGTATTTAGCATTTAGATGAACTTACTAAAATGGTAATGTTATTGACGCAAGCTATCTGAAGCTTGTTGACTCTTATTGAAAAACCACCTGTAGAACACCTTAGTAGTTTTGAATGGCTGTATCAATTGAATGTCTCATCAACAGAAGCATGGGTCATTACATTAAACAATGGGGCTCACAGGCTGCCTGTATAGCTTCATTCTTCATCAAAGGAAGTTCCTAGCTGGGGATGTGGACCTTCAGCTTGCCAGCCTGTTTCAGCTACAAAAAGAGAAGCATTGGAAATGATCAGGTGGCTCTGATCTTTCTGGGAGCTATCTGGGGAGCTATTCCAGATGCAAGACAGGACTCCCCAAATTCACTTTGGTTAAACCCTGAGGAACTTGTGAAAGGTCTGTAAGGCCTGGTCTACACTATGGGGTTAAGTCAAATTTAGCTGTGTTAGGTCGATTTAAAAATGAATGCGTCCACACAACCAATCCCGTTCGGTTGACCTAAAGGGCTCTTAAAATTGACTTCTGTACTCCGCTCTGGCGAGGGGAGTAGTGCTAAAATCGACTTTGCTTTGGAGTAGTGAGGATGCAAATCGACAGTATTGGCCTCCAGGAGCTATCCCAGAGTGCTCCATTGTGACCGCTCTGGACAGCACTTTGAATTCCGATGCACTAGCCAGGTACACAGGAAAGGCTCCAGGAACTTTTGAATTTCATTTCCTGTTTGCTTAGCATGGCAAACTCAGCAGTACAGGTGACCATGCAGTCCCCCAAGAATCATAGAGCATAGAATGTTTCTACGCTCCCCATATCATCTCTGTCCCTGAGGTTATCTCAGATTAGAAGGCAAAAAAAACGCACTCGCGATTACATGTTTTCCGAGCTCATGCAGTCCTCCCGCCTTGTTAGGGCACAGCTTAATGCATGGAGGCATTCAGTGGCAGAGGCCAGGAAAGGACATGATGATGAAGCATCTGTTGGAGCTGCAGGAAAGCCAAAAAGAGCACAGACCCCCACTGCATCCACTGTATAACCGCCTACCCTCATCCCCATGTTCCATAGCCTCCTCACCTAGATGCTCAAGAACACGTGGGGGGGGGGGGGAAAGGCTCCGGGCACCCAGCCACTCCACCGCAGAGGATGGCCCAAGCAACAGAAGGCGGTCATTCAAACAGTTTGATTTTTAGTGTGACTACAATAAGCAATGTGGCCTTGTCCTTCCCTCCTCCCCCACCCCACCTGGGCTACCTTGTCCATTATCTCATTTTTTTAATTAATAAAGAAAGAATGCATGGTTTCAAAATAATAGCTACTTTATTTAGAAGGAGGGAGGGTGGTTGGCTTCCAGGGAATTAAAATCAACAAAGGGGGCGGGTTTGCATCAAGGAGAAACACACACAATTGTCACACCGCAGCCTGGCCAGTCATGAAACTGGTTTTCAAAGCCTCTCTGATGCACACCACGCCTTGCTGTGCTCTTCTAATTGTCCTGGTGTCTGACACAAAATGATTGTCTGCCGTTGCTTTCACGGAGGGAGAGGCGACTGACGAAATGTACCCCAAACCACCCCCACAATGTTTTTTGTCCTATCAGGCATTGGGAGCTTAACCCAGAATTCCAATGGGTGGCAGAGACTGAGGGAACTGTGGGATAGCTACCCACAGTGCACCGCTCCATAAGTCGATGCTAGGCATGGTAGTGAGGATGCACTCCGCCGACTTAATGCTCTTAGTGTGGACATGCACAATCGACTGTATAAAATCGATTTCTAAAAATCGACTTCTATAAAATCGACCTAATTTCGTAGTGTAGACATACACTAAGAGACATATGCAGAATTAGCAGACATTACACCTATGCTAAACAACTTGACTCAATATATCCTGAACTACAGATTCTGAAATCAATCGTAAAGTATATGATTCACTTTAATCATTTAATAACTTTCCTCTGTTATTTTTTATTAATAAATCTTTAGTTAACTTATTAAAGATTGGCTGCAGCATGGTATTTTGGTGAGATCCTAAAGTGTATATATTGACTTGGGTATAGTTGCTGGTCCTTCAGGATTGGAAGAGCCCTATATGTGGTGGTTTGATTTTAATAATCATACATAATAAAAATCCAATTATCTGAGAGGGAAGCCAGGGGCTGGAATGCCTAGGAGGGCTGTGTTTTGGCATCTTGTTAACCAATGTGGTGGTACAAGAGCTTATTTTTGTTATTGGCTTGGTGAAATCTAATTACAGAATAAACCTCAGCTTTGGGGTGTGTCCACCCTATTTCTCGCAGTCTGACCTCAATCTGGCATTCTCAGTGGTGACCCATACCAGGCAAGGTGACGAGTACATCTGGCTACAATTTAGGAAAAGGGTGCTAGCCTTATTTTTTCTATTAAAAACTGTAAAATTAATTAGGACCTTTCTGAATATCTATCTATCTAATTGGATTTTTTTGCCAATGTAGCTGTTTTTAAAAGTGCTGAATTTGAAGAAGCTATTTTGAAAATGTGCTAAACCACATATAATACATATGTGGTGGTGATATCTATGTGAATGCAGTCATGTGATAGATTGCACATGCATGTGGTAAATGTATTTATCACTCATCTTTGACTATATCACCTTCCTTCTGCCATTCCACACAGCACTTATTCTAATATTATAACCCTCTAAGCAGCTTCAGTCACCTTTAAAAAAAAATCAGACTGCCAGCAAAATGTTCCTTCTTCACAGAAATGTAGAAATCCCCAAAATATTACTCTGGCCCCAAACCCAAGCTTGACATGATTGATTCCAGGGTTGGTGACAGGTTTTCTGTACATAAATGTCACAAGGTTAAGCACTAATGTCTCCCTACCTGTGACTGGGCTAAAAGATGGTCTCAATTTTTTTTTTAAACTTTCTAAAATAAAAGAGAAGCATTGGAAATGAAGTTCCCAGCTGGGGATGTGGACCTTCAGCTTGGAAATATAGATTTCTGTTTTTCTACTTATGGGGCAGATATAGAATACATGATGGTATGTTATGGAATAACATCTTTATCCACACACTGAGCTGGGATGACCTGCATAACACTCATAGTTTTACCACTTGTGAATGATGCACTCATAGCAATATTGCATGTTGTTGTCCTACATCCTTGGAGTAACTCATAAGACCTGATCTTCAATGCAAATAATATGACACTCCCAAACTTATGCTGATAAATCCTCTATTTCACATCACACAAACATATACAATTTAAAAAATGAGCCTTCTTCTCCTCTCCCTATCCCCCAAAATGTATACTATGAATAAGGCTAAGATTTTGTCACCAATATTTTTAGTAAAAGATGCAGACAGGTCAGAGGCAATAAATTAAAATTCATAGAAACCCGTGACCTGTGCGTGACAAAATGGAGAGAGGCCAGGACCCCAGACAGCCCATGGGGGGCCCTGGCTTGGAGCTCCAGAGCCCCCCTCCCATGGAGCTCCAGGGTCCTGCACCGCCAGTGGCTGGAGCTGTGGGGTCCCCCTGCAGCCCACGGTTGGAGCTCCAGGGGTCCCCATTGCCCACAGTAGCTGGGAGCTGTGCCCCCCCAATGGCGGCTCGGAGCTCCAGGGGGCCCCCACCGCGCATGGTGGCTTGAAGGTACAGAGTGCCCTGTGGGGGGATCCTGCAGCTCCCAGCCATGCAAGCTAAAATCACAATGGTCTCTGGAAGTTAAGGATTCTGTGACTTATGCGACCTCTGTGACAAAATCATAGCCTTAACTATGAGTAAAGTCCTGTCTCCATTGAAGTGAACATCACTGTAATTTTCAATGAAAAAAAATTAAATTCAAGTTTTAAAAATGGTTTATTACTCAAAGATCACTCACTTTTTATCAACACATCCATAGTTCTAATATCTCTAATGGATACAAGATATTTTTAGAAGATTTTCCAAAATGTTCTTTTAGGTGCTGCAGGAGGATTTCAAATCCTTACTCATTATGCTGGAAGGTTCTCTCTGTCAGGCACATAAAAGATTCACTCTCACACTCATTTTACCTTTGCTGTTTCTGAACTCTGCTGTGTGGAAAAAAATTGTCATCCCCATGAAAAAGCTGAGGTCGAGTAGGTGGTTTGGTTTGGTGGATTGTTTTTGTTTTTTTATGGCATCACCTCACTTTTTCTCTGCACTCCTTGTAATACAAAGACCTTCTGTACATGGAAACCTGACTCCTATTCTAACTGGCAAAAAAATGTGCAAAGTTAGTTGAAATTGCAATGGCTTGTGGGTAGGGTTGTGTTGTTCCATCTAATTATGTACTGAAAGATGTCTGAACAGTCCAAGAGTCAATCAGGGTGTGGTGGGTTGGACTTCCCATCTGGGATGCCACCTGATGTACTGGGATTTCACTGAGACTCACTGCTCCACTAGCCTGGGATCCCTCTCCATGTTTTTTCTTAATCAGGCTCTCCAGCCTCTGGCAGCACACACACACAGGTAGGGACACACCAGCTGTAGAATCACACAGAGTCTGCAAATAGCTCTCTATGAGAAGACTCAGCTAGGAAATTGCCCAGCACTCAAGTGCAGCTCCCCTCTGGAAAGTACACCCAAAATAATATTGTAGAGAAATCTATACAACATAAGCTCATAAATGCATCCTCAATGTGGAGGAAGATATGCACAACTTCTTGTCCCCCCATTATAATTGCCACAAACTGGATTTTATAATAAACAAAAATAGGTTTATTATCTACAAAAGACAGATTTTAAGTGATTATAAGGGATAGCAAACAGAACAAGGAAGATTACTTAGCAAATAAAACAAAACATGCATACTAAGCTTAAGATCTTAAAGAGACTGGTTTCAAGCTGTAATTTCTCACCTTAAATGTTGCTTTTGGACCAGCTGCAGAAATTCTTGAAGGTTAGCTACTCTGCTTGCAGCTTAAATCTTCAAACACCATATTCACAGACTAGATCCCTTTTCCAGCCTGGGCTCAACTCTTCCCTTCCTTCCTTCCCCCCCCGTCTTTGTTTCTCAGATCTTTCCAGCTGTCATCTTGGGTGGGGATTCAGTGAAGGGTGAACCAAGATCAACTTATTCCCCAGCCTTAAATAGAATCTACATAATGTGGGAACTTTTTGTTTCCTAGTCTTGATCTCCCCTCCTTTGAGTGGAAAGGATAGCTCAGTGGTTTGAGCACTGGCTTGCTTAAACCCAGGGTTATGAGTTCAATCCTTGAGCAGGTCACTTAGGAATCTGGGGCAAAAATCTGTCTGGGGATTGGTTCTGCTTTGAGCAGGGGGTTGGACTAAATGACCTCCTGAGGTCCCTTCCAATCCTGATATTCTATGAAAATTGCTAGAAGTCCAAGGTGGTTTTTAGTACCAGGTGACATGACCACCTGACCTTGTAGTGTCCCAGGACCCTTCTCAGGAAGGAGAGAGATTAGTATCTTCAAAGTCTTATTGTGTCTTCTTAATGGCCCATCAATGCTGATGGCCTGTTATCTGGTTGGCGTTTCCCAAGTACAAAGTCAATATTCCTAACTTTAGATAGCTATGTAACGGTTACAACTGTGAGTGTACTTGCATACATGCATACAAATTGGATAATCACATTCAGTAAATTGTAACCTTTCCGATGATATCTTACATGAGCCATCTTGCATAAGATATGTCTTAGTTATGCCATATTCATATCATAAGCATATTTCTATAAAGAATATGGAGCATCACGTCACAAGGGGCTTGGGACTTCAAGGAGGAGAATGTATTTGTTGGAATTCTGGGAAAGAATAGGTTCCTCAGAGGAGGAATTTTTTCAAATTTCCTTTGTACCAAGTTCTATGAAGCCTACATCACAAAACCCAGATCTTGCTTTGGTTTACTGCTAGCAGAGGGATTTCAGTTTTTCAGGGCAAAAAGCTGTTTGCCACTGAGAACTTGAATACTTTTTAAAACAAAGATATGTTTGTGTAATCATAGCATATAAAATACTTCCTGACTATTTGAATGAAATAAACCACTAATATATTTAATGGAGAAAAAGTAGCCAACGATTTAAAAAAAAATTATGAACAAGATAAAGAATAAAATTATATATATATATATTTGCTCTCTGATATGAGTTGTATTTGTTATATGAATTTTAGTGAGTGTGTAATATTGTATTTTACACATTATGGTATCTGCCAAACAGACAGAAATAAAGAGAACCTGTAGGGGGGAAAATATTAACATACTGCTCCCAAAAGTGAGCATCCCCAGAGGTTTGGAGACCCTTTGAAAGGCATCACAGTATTAGACGTCAATAATAAGGCCTTTTTAACTTTTTTTTATGCACAACATTTGTGTACTCTGCTTAAAAAATTTACCCCTTACACAACTTCAGAAGAATCATTTGAATTGGGCAAAACATTGTGAAGTCCTACAAAAAGAACACAAGCAAATAAGAAAGAAGAATTTGAACAGATCATGCATTGAGAGAAAGGAAATAATGATCAAATATGTTGTAACTTAGAAATAAAAGTTGTAACTGGGTTATCAGTTAATATCTGAAACAAGGGATTAGGTTATGTACAGTGATCTAATGAAGATTTTTAGCACCTGGGCACACACCATCTCTGAGGAGTAAGAGAAGAGTCCCTCCAGTGGCAGAGACTTCATAGGGAACCAGTCAGATAACAATACACAACTGCTTAGGCTGAGCCCTCAGGGTAACTCAGTAGATATCCTTGCGTCATGGACATTCAGTACATACCCTAATAATAGCTTTATAAAAACACGTGTTCCATGAAGAGTGGAATGGATAGTTTGGAGGCAGCTCCCGCCCTCCAATGATCGAAGGTGGATTAAATGAAATAATGTGCTTAAATAAAATTCATGGAAAACAAAGAGTCAAACCAGTTTAGAATAGAAGGGAGGAGGGATAGAGAGGAGAGAAGGAAGAAAGCAAGTGAATGTGCAAGGTGGCTCCTTTCTCTAAAGGCCTGGCGCAATTTAAATCCTTGAGTGTAGGAACTAATCTATTCGTCCATGATCTTCCTAAAATGGGTGGGGAGAGAGAGACTAGGCGGTACTACGACCCTTTCCTTTCCTTTCTCCGCATTTGTTTTCAGAGCTAGCCTGACATACATGCAGTAGACTACTTGCCTTTCTATGGCACAAACCATTCACAAACTCCCAGTGGTTGGGAGTGACTTTCCACCCCCCCTCTTTCAAGGCAATGGCTAAAAATCAGAGTTGATTCCTTAAGAAATCCATAATTAAATCCAAAGTATTACTAGCTCTTAAGTATGTATTGTCTTTATTGTAATTATAGTTTATTATATTGTTCTGTGAGGGCTACTTTTAATGTCTGGTATAGTTAAGACCTCTGTACACTGTATCCTTCCTCTTTGACAGTGTCAAAAGGAGCTTTCACCTATTATTCGAAAAGAGACTACTCCACTATTAGCATCCTGAGCATGTGGGTTGCATCCCTGACCTTCTTGAGTAATAGGACCTATTGCCCATGAATTTATCTAGTTCTTTTCTGAACCCAGTTATACTTTTGGCCCTCACAACACACCATGGCAATGAGTTTCACAGGTTAATTGTGTGTTGTGTAAAAAAGTATTTCCTCTCATTTATATTAAACCTGCTGCCAATTAATTTCATTGGATAACACCTGGTTTTTGTTTTGTGGGAAAGAGTAAATAACATTCCTCTATTCACTTTCTCCACACCATTCATGATATTATAGACTTCTATCATTTCTTCCCTTAGTCATCTTTTTTCTAAGATGAACAGCCCTCATCTTTTTATTTGCTCCTTGTATGGAAGCTGTTCCATAACCTAGGACAGCGGTTCTCAAACTTCATTGCACAGCGAACCCCTTCTGACAACAAAAATTACTATATGACCCCATGAGGGGGGACCAAAGCCTGAGCCTGCCTGAGCCTTGCTGCCCCGGGTGGGGAGTCCAAAGCCAAAGCCCGAGCCCCAGCACTCTGGGCAGGGGAGGAGAGCAAAGTCAAAGCCCAAAGTCTTCAGCCTTGGGCATGGAGCCTGCAACCTGATACCCATTGCCCAGGGCTGAAGCTGAAGCCTGAGCCCTGCTACACAGGGCTGAAGTCCTCGGGCTTTGGCTTTGGCTCTGAGGCCCCAGAAAGTCTAACACCAGTTCTGGAGACCCCATTAAAATAGGGTCTTGACTTTGGAGTCCTGACCCACCATTTGAGAACCACTGACCTAGGAAGTTATTTTCCCATTGTGAAGATAATGCTGCTGTAAAGATTGGGGCATAAGTCTACAGATGGCATTGACAAGATATGTAGGAGAGACAGGGATTTCATATGAGAGAGTCATCCATAGAGTTTCTTAAGAGACTTTGAGTAAAATTCTGTCATTGGATACATGTGCCATTGCTGACAACTTTAATGAGAGCTGTGTGCCACCTTCCAGTGGCAGAATTTGACCTCTAGAGAAATTGCCTACCAGAAAACCAAACCTTACAGTGCTCAACCCATAGATCTCTTTTGGTTGCTATTGATGGTAAAATATAAGAGAAAAGCAGAGCTCACTGGCAGAAGTTGCTTCTTGTTTCCCTTGACTGCTTTTTCTCTCAGGAGTTTAATTTATTTTAGAATCATATTGCTATATGATATGCCTGGAAAAGTCCACTCCAGCCATCTAGTTCAACCTCTTTGCCAGGCTCTATGTTCTACGCAGTCAGCCAGGTTGGAGTGATGGTTGAAGCTAGACACAGAGTTGGAAGTGGGCTGAGAGTAGTACTGAAACAAGAGTCCAGGGACAGGCTGTAGGTTTGAACTGGGGTCAGAATTCATGGACATGCCAAATCAGGATCGTAATCAGAGCCCAGAGGTTGAAGTCAGGTTGGAGTCAGCCCAAGGATCTGAGGTCAGGAGGCAGGTGCAGGGCTGGAGCAGGTTCAGAATAGGGCATGGACAAATCTGGAGCAGGCTGAAACAAAGTTCAGGCAAGGGTGAGTCAGGAACAGTGACAAGATCAAGCAAAGGCTGGAAACCTAGGGAGTCTGTAACACCATAAGGCAGCAGGACAGTCCCTAGCTGAGTAGCGCTGTTGCACAGATAAACTTGAGACTCTGGTAGTGAAATTGAAATACCTGTGCCTTGGAGTCATCTGACCCAGGCCCTGCTCAGGGATACCTTACTGCAGCATGCCTGAGGGTTGAGTCACTGCAGGCTCTGCTGGAGGGGTATGTCATTTTTGCCTATTGAGTTCCTGGGGGAATGGATGGGCAGAAGCTCACCCACATCTAAAGACCACTCCCCCCAATCTAAGGGGAAGAGCCACTGAACACGGGGCTCAAATAAAGTTGGGGAACAACAAATGATAAAACAGAGTTAGGAGTGAGGGTGACAGGGAGTCAAATGGGGACACTGAGCAGATAACCCTGGACAGTGTCCACTGCTCCTCAAAGGCGTCCAAGGAGCCAGTGGATACAGCCCAGAGAAACTCTGCTGTGAGACATGACCTATGAAAGGAGCGGAAATAGGCCCCACAGTCACAGAGCACCTCCCTGTCCACCTCCTGGTATGATGGAAGGTCACCTTGGCCAGTTCCAGGAGGAGATTGGTGATTTACTGTGGCCACAGATGGGGTATGCGTAAAGCAGGAGGTGCAGAGAGAAGTGCAGCCAAAAACTGAGGAGAAGGTTCTGGAGGAGCTAGAAAAGGGACTGCAACATGGCACACTCAAGGTAGATGTGCGCCAGCATCTCCCTATCTCCGCAAAAGGGGCAAGTGTTGGGGAGGGGGTGAACCACATTGGGTACACGCCTGTGCTCATGGCTAATAACCCTGGTGGGCCAGGGGACCAAGATGGAATACAGATAGGCCCATTGGGGCTCCTCAACCTCCAAAGGTGGGTAGAAGGTCCCAGCCCTTAGTGTCAGGGTAGGACATGGGTAAGGAAGTGAAGGGTATGGAGCACAAGCATGTACAGCTGTTTCCTAGGTGCAGTTTGGAAACGGACTGGCTGCAGGTCACACAGCCAGGTCGAGTGGTGTAGAGGGGGCAGCCGGGGAGGCTCTTGGAGCAGGGACCTGATGGTGAGGTCCAGAGGGCCAGGGGTGAGAGTTGGTGGGGAACACCCTCCTGCAGGACCTGCTTCAAGAAGGCCCAAGAGGCGGGAAGTAAATCATTGTAGCTGAATGAGCAGCCCTGGTCCGGCTGCCGGTTTGTCTCACTCTTGCATCAAGCACTGTGTGGATATTCTGACATTTTCTCATTCTGATCAGGCCCAGGAACAGAGGCAGCTTTTCTTGAAGCATGTTTCCATTTCTGGACACATACCAGTAGCACAGAGGTGCTCTAATATGGAACAATGAAAAAAGTCAGCTAAACCTTTTGTGATCCCCTGAAATTTGGTTCTGACTGAAAGTTTTCAGGAAAATTTCAAGGCATTCTTACTTCATTCTAACTTTATTTATTTGGCCATACTAATAACTCTATTGTATCTATCTCTATTTGCTTCAAAATCCTAATATCTGTTCTATGTCATATCCTATTCTATGGAGTTATCACGTTTCCTATTGCTTTGTAACAGTCCACATAACCTGAAGAATCATTTGGTTTTGGAGGGAAAAGTGAGTGTGTGTGTGAGGGGGAAGGGGTTAATGACCTTGAGAGATGATATAGCAGGTAGTTTGCAAATGCAGACACACTAGTACTAATCCTGTAATACCATTGTCTTCAAAAGTAGAACACACATTAGCCTATACTAACTCAACCTCCGTATGACCCCCCGCCCCATGACACATTTCTGTCCTTAATCTCTATAAATGGCTTTTGCACTATGCACTGTCAAAAAAAATCTTTCTTCTGATCAATACAAAGTGTATTTGAAAAGAGCATTATCTGCATCTTGAAAAGGCATTCTGGACAATCAATGGTCTTCAGAAGCAGGTGTTGATGAAGCAAGTATGAACAACACTGTGTAGAATTAGTAAATATTGATCTCAGTTCAAAAGAGGAAATTACCTTGTAGTTTCAGTGTCTTACTTTATTTTGTCTATAAGTTTACTAAAGCTGATTTGGTAAATATAGTGATGCACCAGTACTGATTAGTGGGCTTGTAAGAACAAGATTCTTGAGAAGTTCTACCTGGTCACAGCATGTAATTTAAACTAGGTCTGATACAAATTTGACAGGTTTTTATTACTGTTGTAAAAAAACACAAATAACTTCACAACACGTTGGTGCAAACAAAAACAAAAGGTGTACTCAAACACCAAAGAGCATGATTTATTAATTTGCATTCCCAAATTAAAATAAAGTTCTAAATCATTTTTTTTATCATTAGAGAAAACATCTGATATCAGTTAAGCCTGGAGAAATTTCACTGCCTGGGTTCCACTGTAGGCCTTGCTTATAAGATGGAGGACTCTATCCTGGGAAGCAGTGACTCTGAAAAAGATTTGATGATCCTGGTAGAATCAGCTACAAGTTCCCATTGCGACACTGGCCAAAAGGGCAAATGCAATCCTGTGATGCATAAACAGGGGAATCTCAAGGAGAAGGAGAGTGATTATTTTACCTCTGTATTTGCCACTGGTGCAACCACTGCTGGAAGAATACTAAGTCCAATACTGGGCTCTACAATTCAAGATGGATTTTGATAAATTGGAGAGGGTTCAGAGAAGACCTACAATGATTACGAAATTAGAGAATGTCTTATAGTAATAGATACAAGGAGTTCTGTCTATTTAAAAGAGAAGGTTAAGAGGTGATTTGATAACAATCTATAAGTGCCGAGATGGAGAATGAATATTTGACTATGAGTTCATCAGACTAGCTGACAGAAGTAAAACAAGATCCAACAGCTTAAAGTTGAAGCTAGACAAACACAGACTGGAAATAAGGTGCAAGTTTTTAACAGTGAGCAATTAACCATTGGAGCAACTTACTATATGTCATGGTGGCTTCTCAATCACTGACAATTGTTAAATCAAGCTTGGATATTTTTCTTTGTAAAGTTATGCTCTTGTTCAAAAGGAATTATTTTGGGGAAGTTCTTTGGCCAAGACAGAAAGTCAGAAGCTGATCAGAATAGTCCCATCTGATCTTGGAATCTATGAATCTATGATGGCAGAGTCTGTACTCCACAAAAGTCCTGGAACCATCCAGCACAACACAGCCAGTAATGGGGTGAAGACAGGGTACCAAGGAGATGTTCTGATTAAGCACATATCCCTGGCAGCCTCCAGCAGCACATGGAGTCCCAGCAACAAATTGAAGCTGCCATCACACCCATTGGAATTACTCTGGATTTTACTGAGACTGAAATCAGGTGTAGTGTTTCCAAATTACTGTCAAAGACCCTTATTTTGTATCAGATTTTTTTATTTACAATAATTCAGTATTATTATATACATCAGATATAGAAAAGACATAGGGTGACATCCTAGTCCCACTGAAGTCAATGAGAGTTTTGCCATTGACTTCAATGAGGCCAGAATTTCAATCCTCTTGAGCAGTCTAGCCCAGCACCCCTGCAAGTGGAGAATTGTTTCCTAGACATGTAGGATGAAAATCTGCCCATTTCCTTTACAAGCAAGCAAGGTCCAAGACTCAGTGGAAATTGTGCTGGGTGGAGCTGGTTGGAAACTTTTTGTCAGGGTTTTTGTTTTGGGGTTTTTTTTGTCAGAAATGCCATTTTGTCAAAACCCAAACATTTGATGAAAACGTATTGATTTTGATGAGTTTTGATAGTATGGCTTTTCAGGTTGTGGTGAACTTGAGAGAGAGACAGAGAAAGAATCTGACATTTTTGATCCAAAACCAGATGTTTTCACACAGTTCCATTTCACAAAACCCTTCAAAAGGTTTTGTTTTTGTTTCAGTGCAAAAGCCTACAAAGTTGTCATGAAATGGAACTGTGGCCAGCTCTAGTGGAGGGTTTCTAGTCACAGGCAGCCTACATACAGCGAATCCACAACCCCGCATACACAGCCTCACTCCTTGCGGACTCATTATGGGGTGAGGAGGAGGATTATGAATGAGTGGATGGAATCCATTTATTCAGAACTGTGTATAATGGGGTTTCTGGGGGCAACAGCCATTCCTTAAGCACTGAATCTACTATCCCCCACGCCCCATGTGGGCTTTTTGGACACAGTTTATTTACATTAACTTTGCACAGGGATATGAAGAATATGAAAATCAAATCTGCCATGTGGATCGGAGAGGACAAATTTACCCTAGCATAGAATATTGTATTGGTTTTTAAGTGATTTCTTACAAATGTTATAAATAACTACTATCAGAACTGAATTTGGACCTTCACTCCTAATTAAAATAAATTAATACATATATAAATGAAAAAATCATATTTATCATTTCAATTATTTAAAGCTCAAATATTTTTAGAAATAGATAATCATTCAGATCCAAATTCATCCTTAGTGTAATGCTAATGAAGAAAATGGAGTTACACCAAAGGATGCTTTTGGCCTCAGAGTTTAGAACCATTTTGGACTGGAAAATAAAACAAATAAAAGCTGACAAAAATATACTTGGGATCATACTTTAACAGATTTGTGCCAAATTGTCCAAAAGTGACTTCTAGTTTTTCAGGAACAAAAGTAGTAACTAGGCATCAAAATACTTGTTTATTGGGCTGTCAAGTGATTTAAAAAATAATTGTGATTAATTGTTCAATTAATTGCATTGTTAAACAATAATAGAATACAATTTATTTAAATATTTGTAGATGTTTTCTACATTTTCAAATATATTGATTTTATATACAACACAGAATACAAAGTGTACAGTGCTCACTTTATATTTATTTTTTATTACAAGTATTTGCATGGTAAAAAAAGAAAAGAAATAGTATTTTTCAATTCACCTAATACAAGTACTGTAGTGCAATCTCTTTATCATTAAGTTGAACTCACATATGTAGGATTATGTACACACGCCCCCCCCCGCATTCAAAAATAAAACAATGAAATATTGTAGAGCTTGCAAGTCCACTCAGTCCTACTTCTTGTTCAGCCAAGTGCTCAGAAAAACAAAATTGTTTACATTTGCAGGAGATAATGCTTCCCGCTTCTTGTTTACAGTGACACCTGCAAGTGAGAACATACAAATGTTTAGCGTATCTTGCAATGCTGGCTACAAAAGTGCCAGGCAAATACCTGTTCTCACTTTCTGGTGACATTATAAATAAGAAGAGGGCAGCATTATCTCCTGTAAATGTAAACAAACTTGTTTGTCTTAGCGATTGGCTGAACAAGAATTAGGACTGAGTGGACTTGTAGGATCTAAAGTTTTACATTGCTTTGCTTTTCAGTGCAGTTATGTAACAAAAAAAATCTACATTTGTAAATTGCACTTTCATGACAAAGATACTGCACTACAGTACTTGTGTGAGGGGAATTGAAAAATACTATTTTTTGTTTATCATTTTTACAGTGCAAATATTTGTAATAAAAACCAATATAACTTGTATTCTGTGTTGTAATTTAAATCAATATATATGAAAATGTGGAAGAACATCCAAAATATTTAATACATTTCGATTGGTTACCCTATTGTTTAATAGTGCGATTAAAACTGTGATTAATCATGATTAACATGATTAATTTTTCTGAGTTAATCAAGTGAGTTAACTGTGATTAATTGACAGTCCTACTTGTTTATCATAAGTTTCTTATGGTGTGTGGTATTTGAGCTATAGCAGGCAGTAAATGAGATGATGTATGGTTGTACAGACACTACATACTTTGCAGTGTAGATAAAGTAGATTGCGTTATCCAGATCATAGTGAGACAGTGGATCTGAGATACGGTTGTTTCTAGAATGAATATGGAGAACTAAATGTAAAAGGTTGGTATTTCTCCATGTTAGTTTGTGAGCAGCTGAAGAAGAGTGTTTGGGTTGACAAGTCAGAAAGTCAGATATGATGTACGGGATGCAGTTCTGAAGATCTGTCTTTCCTCAGAAAGGGGTGAAGGGTTGTGCCTCAGTTTGGAAATTCAGAATAGGCACTGTGTTTTTGCAGACAGGTTGTCCAGTGTAAAAGATTACAGGACAGGTCACTTGTCGAACCTAAACATGCATTATTTTATTTATTTATTTATTTTTGTATTTATTTATTATTATCCACCAATA
Source organism: Mauremys reevesii (assembly GCF_016161935.1). Classification (NCBI taxonomy): domain Eukaryota; kingdom Metazoa; phylum Chordata; order Testudines; family Geoemydidae; genus Mauremys; species Mauremys reevesii. Next base: position 119,620,590 of record NC_052624.1, on the reverse strand, counting down.
TTACATCATGGTGTTTTTAATTTATTTTATTTTAAATAAATAGCCTTCACAACATACAAGATCTTTAAGCATAAAAAGAAGAAAGCTATTGTCTAAAATGTATCCCCGTGAGTCGCCAATAAATCCTGACCAAAAACTGACTCTGTAGGTTTGGGAAGTCAAGAGTTTTGTTAGCCCTCTGCAGAATTCCTGAATTTTAGGTTCTCAAATGCACTCATTCGCCTTTATCAGAGGGGCAGCCGTGTTAGTCTGGATCTGTAAAAAGCAACAAAGAGTCCTGTGGCACCTTATAGACTAACAGATGTATTGGAGCATAAGCTTTCATGGGTGAATATCCACTTCGTCAGACGCATCGAAGTGGGTATTCACCCATGAAAGCTTATGCTCCAATACGTCTGTTAGTCTATAAAGTGCTACAGGACTCTTCATTCTCCTTTGACTTTCCTTAAAATTCTCACAGTGCCTAATAATCTTCTGGAGGTCACTAATTGTGATGGAATACAGTTCTAAAGTGTCCTTGAGCTGCTCATTCATATCCTTAGGGATTGCTCCAAGTTGTCCAAAAATCACTGGGATTGTTTTTGTTCTAATCTTCCCATAGTTCCACTTCATGGCAGAGTTCTTCATACTTTGCTACCTTCTCTTTTTGTTCTCTTTTATGTTTCTGTCTGCTGTATGGCAATATCATTTAACATGGTTTTCTTTTTCTTTTTTTTGCAGTAGTACACAGAAATCCCATCAGAATTCAGGACACATTTTGCTAGGTACTATACAAACACATAAGAAATATGGTTCCTGCACCTAAAGTGTTTGCAATCTGAGGCTCGTGTTATGGCTTTGAACTCTATACAACATTGAGAATATGAGGAAACCACACAACACAGTCGAATCCAAATAACTGTTTTACTAACCAAATATAAACATACAAGGCCTACCTATATATGTACACCACTATTCTGGCAGTGTTCTGGTGGCTTCTAAAATAGAAGATAGGGAGGCCTAATAGAGGACTCCCAAGCTATTTAAAGGAATACTATCAAATTCCTTGACACTACAACTCTGCTCCGGTTTGAAGAAGGATATAAACGCAGGAAAGGTTCAGTGCATGCTGGCCATAGGCCCCTAGATAGTAAGACCTAAGGGCTGTTACTCTTATTGTCACTTCCTAGGGCTGGTAATTTTTATTTAATGGCATAGTTGCTAATCAGTAATTTTATGCCTACTGTACTACTTGAAGAAATCTTAAAATAATGATCTAGGGTCAAAAGCAATGTTGTTATTGTTAGGCTTTGGGCTCAACACCTCAGTGAGGGATCCAGTCCTAGTAGGTGGGAAGTGCTGATCACTTTCAACTTCAACAGCAAATGACACTGTTCTGTACCTCACAGAAGATGCTAACCACTTTGCAGTATTAGGCCATAGATAAATCTCACCCCTTCTAAAGCTGTTGTTTCAGACTGATTTTCTTCTGCAGGCTGAAGAATACAACACTGCATTGTATCAGAGGGGTAGCCGTGTTAGTCTGGATCTGTAAAAGCAGCAAAGGGTCCTGTGGCACCTTATAGACTAACAGATGTATTGGAGCATGAGCTTTCGTGGGTGAATACCCACTTCGTTGGATGCATTGGTTCACATTTGCTCTAAAATGCTTTTTTGAAAGGAAAACTTAGGGTGAAAACCTGACCTCATTGGCATCAACAGCAAAAATACCATTGACTTCTATGGGATCAGGATTTCAGTCCCTGATTCTGCAGAAACTGATGGAACCAAGTGGTAATAAGTTATACTCCCATATATCAAATATCATGAAGTAGATGGATCAACAAGACTTTGCATCTCATAACTAGAATAGCAAATGATAAAAGACTCCTTAAGGAGAAAGTTGAATACAGTCAAGATCACTTTTGGTTTTATGCAATTTAATATAAGTGTTTCAAGGAAAGTCTCATCTGTGCTAGCTCCCCATTCATTGTTCTGTATTGGCTCACACTCTTTTAGTAGGTTCTGGAGTAGGTAAAAGATGAAGTTCAATTTAGTTACTCTTTGTTTTAAACTTGGCAACAATACCTTGTTCTCCTGTCAACTCACAGAATCCTTTATGCTTTCACAGGGTGGTGGAAATGACCAAATCTACATTCACCTTGTTTTCCACATTTCTCTCCTCATGCAGAATGAAGCCAAGTAGTGCCCACGGGACATATGTTTAGCTACCATTCTGAAGTGCTTGTAGCATTTTAACTTCAAGCCTCTGGGAAAAAGCCACATAGCTATTATTATGTCTTTTGAGTTTAAATTGTTAGCTGATGTGTCCTGTTTATCAAATACAGAAAGCAGTCTGCTTCTGAAAAATAGAGCTAGCCCTGCTAGCAGAGAATATCTTTTAAATCAAATCCCAGAGTATAGGCAGTCACAAATAAGTAATCAAGTATTTGTCCCACTTGTCTGCATCTATTCTGAGTTATTTTACACTTAAATTGACTCAATGCTGACATTCTGCTTTCTGCACATTGCAGTACAGAGCTGTCTAACAGTTTTATTTACAAAATGTGTTCATGGTAGTAATAAGTGAAAGGGTGGGTTTGTTTGTCTGTTTGTTTTCTGTTGTTTGGTTGTTTCCAGTTCCCATGTAAATTTCCATGAGATGTAACTGAATAGGAGCAGGAATTTACAATTATTTTGAATTTGGCATTCAGCTATTGGATAAGTAGACACTTAAAATATATTTACTTTGATATATTTTCTTGAGCTGAGTGCTCTGCTGTGTGCTATCACAGGGGACTTTAGCTGATGTGGAGCGGTGTGTGTTGTAAAATCTGTGGTTGTCTGTCCCACTGGGTATGAAAAAACAAACCCACCTGTTGTTTTAGATCCTTTTGTTTAAAGCAAAATATATCTTGATATTGCACGTTTTTATCAATATAGACTTAAATATTAACATAAATTCTTCCCCAAACCTTCATGAAACACCTCTTGTTAAGGAGGATTCTATTTGGTTTTGATCTGGTTTATGTTGGTGGACATTTTCGTTTCAGTGAGCATCTTATAAAGTATACAAATGTTTCAGTGTGTACAAGAAGGCAACATGAATCTTTTATTCCCAACAATTTAAACTCAAAAGACATAATTATCTGACATGCCACAATAATGCTAAAATTACTGCATAAATCTCAAACAAAATCTTGATTGAAGCATCTGTTATTCAATATGTATTCCCTTGCAGCTCACTTCAATAGTGCCAAAAGGGTGTCACGCAGGTAATTTGTTTTAGAACCTTAGCAAGACTTAGAAACAATTATTATGACCCACTGACACAACACATCTCACCAACAATTGAAGTGTGACAGTTTGTGAAAAAAGTCTCATATTTATGTCATTGGAGAGGTGAACCTTGTATGACCTCCTTTTTCATTGCCGTGAATGATATCCTTTCCTACTGGTAGGCTTCTATAGCTGAAGATCCAAATGAAGTATGCATCTAAAGGAAACTTGCACCTGGAACTTGGAATCAAAGGAAGCTGAAGGTTCCTTTGGTCCCTTTAACTGCTCTGCCTTATTATTTATTCTAATTAGCCAAAAAGCTCAAAACTATATGCAAGAACAAATTGTGGCCCAATATGTAAGTAGCTCTTAGAACAGACCTATATTGTCACATAAATGCAATGTTAATCTGTACCCATATTCTGACGTCAAATTGTCTTATTTACACCTTGCTTTGAAAAATGGGATGATCAGGCCTTTGAATTTGAGAGAGAGAGAGGCAGACAGAATGTTTCTATATACTACAGTATATTATATATATATTTGCTTCATGAAATGGGTAGGGTTCAGAGAGCCATCTTACTGGCTGATGAACATTCTAGTGAAAAAGTTTTTCCTAATATCCAACCTAAACTTCCCCCACTGCAACATGAGACCATTATTCCTTGTTCTGTCATCAGGTACCACTGAGAACAATCTAGATCCATCCTTTTTGGAACTCTTTTCAGGTAGTTGAAAGCAGCTATCAAATCCCCCTTTATTCTTCTCTTCTGCAGACTAAACAATCCCAGTTCCCTCAGCCTCTCCTCATAAGTCATGTGCTCCAGCCCCCTAATCATTTTTGTTGCCCTCCACTGGACTCTCTCCAATTTATCCACATCCTTCTTGTAGTGTGGGGCCCAAAACTGGACACAGTACTCCAGATGAGGCCTCACCAATGCTGAAGAGAGGGGAATGATCACGTCCCCCGATCTGCTGGCAATGCCCCTACTTATACAGCAATGCCCCTACTTATATGAATATGGCTTCCTTTAAAGCCCATCAATCCTCCTGAACTGGCCAGAAGAGTTGCTGCTGAGTGGTGGGTCAGAGATAATCTCTACTTTTAGCAGTTGGTATGATGCCTCCCAGTCTCTCTCCTCCACTTGGTGGAGGGAAAGTAACTTTGACCTTTCAGGGTATGTCTACCCTGTACACTTCTTACATCAGTGTGTAGAGTATATACACTGCATGCCTTTCTAGCACGGGTATAAATAGCAGTCTAGATGGTGAAGAACGGCTTAGGTAAGTAAAGGCACCCTTGAACTCTTGGGGGCTATGCCCTACACAGATCTCTACATGCACAAGGACTACCTCCCATGTCTATATTGCTATTTTTAGCAGTGTAGTGTCGCACTCCCTCCCCACTGCTGGAGCCTTTCCTTGCTGCCTCCCACCTACAAGACCATTTCCTTGCTGCAGTGAAAGGCTCTAGCAACAGGAAGCTTCTGGAGCCTTTCCCCAATGCTGCACACACACACCCCAAGCCTTTCACTGCCGCATGTAGCTACACAGTGCAGTGTTGATGCTGCCTGCCTTTCACTATAGAGTATAGCTACACATTTCCCTACACACCGACACCAGTGTTGACAAGTCCTCAGACTTGGAGCTCCCTCATTGTTTTACTGCTAATCTGTTATGCTTACTCTACATACTTTTTGTTTAAGAAATCCTGCCAATTTTATGTGAGTGAAAAGGGGCTAATTCATGTACATGGCTCAGGCGAAAGATGAACATGAAAATGTTACTTTCCCAATCAAAAGGGTTTCAAAAGTTTTGGGTTCTATGTCCCCCACAGTGTATCCTACCACAAGTCCTGCTGTGTGTGCTACACTATGCACTGGGTTCAGTATGCGCCTCAAAATGAATATTTCTCAGTCTTTTCCAGGAACCATATGTGCCATTCTTATCATTTCCTCTTTCTAGCTCCCTGAATATATATATATATCTGCACATTATCTGAATGAAAAAAGGACTGTACTCTTGGTTATGGAAAACCAATAGAACTCTAAAAGCCAAGTTACCTCTGTTCATTTAGACTACAGTCATCTCCTGAAGATTTACTATGTGACCAAATAGCATTAGCTTAAAAGGCTATTTAAACTCCCGTTCTATTACCGGATCTTCAGTAAATGAGAAATAAATTAACATTAGATACACTTTTCTGCTTTAGTAGTATAAAACGTAAGATCCTGCATATGAATTTGTCCCAGGATACAGAGTGGCCTACAGAGTGGTCTCAACCCTAAAATGCATTTTGCGTGTGTGTGTGTTCAAATTTCATATGCATGACTTTTGTGATATCAGAGAAAGGTGTGCACTCCTGAATTGCAAAAATGATTTTTATTTGAATTGTTATATTTTGCAGCTGGCTACAACTGTCTAGTCACACTTAGGATTACTTCATTTGTGTTTTTCAAAAAGAAATTGAAACTAACCAATTGAAACTAAATAATGGCTTCTCAGCTTGCACACCAAGGATTGATAAAGTATTTTAGATCACACTTGAGGTTGTGTATGTAACTGAGAGCCAAATTTGTCTGGCCATGTCCAGAGTGGAACATATGATAGACCTTCTTAAAGAAGGACAAACTGCACGCATTTTTCAGGAGTGCAAGGAGGCACTATGCCTCCCAGAATGACCTGCCAGTGGGCCAGGCTGGCTAGTACCCCGTTTGGCACTTAACTTTTAGTTGTAGAGGTCTGGACTAAGCATCAGGCCTGGGGTCTAATCTGACACTATAACCTGCTCTGTCACCCAGGGCAATTAACTTCACCTGTATGTGCCATTGTTTCCCTTATCTATTTAGACTGCAAACTTTTCAGTGCAGAAATTGTCACTTATGTTGTACAATGTCAAGCATAATGGGGCCCTGATCTTATTTAGGGTCTGTGATAGTCTGTACCCCTGCATTCACCCCCTGCACTCTCTTGTAATAAACTTTGTACAAAGAACACCTTGTGAAGTATCATTTGAAAACTCATAATTTGCTGGTCGATATTGTCCTGATAAAATATGCATGGCAATGTTGCATGTAAAGTTATAAGATTCCACTGTATGGAATGTTCTAAACCACAGCCCTGCCCAAACAGAAGTTGGCAAATAGGTCTGTCTCAAACAAAATAAATGTGTGCACTGCTTAATTTGAATTTAAGCAGTAAACAGAGTCATCAGTTACAAAGACTGTTCCAACAGGTGAGAAAAACAGCAAGAGATATCCTCCCTGTAAATTTTTTGACTCCTGATACTCAGCTGGAAATGTTTTCTAAGAGGGGAGGCTGACACTATAAAAATGAGGTACATACACCTCTAGGGGCTGCTTCTCCCTCTCTCTCAGTTTATTGATTGAGTACACCAGAATAAAGAAAGAAAGCAGCCATTACACAGAAGAAGGCCTACAAGTTTGGCAAGTAAGACTGTTGAGAGCATGTGGTGAGAGAAACTTTGCTTTGAATTTAACATAGTTTGTTAAGTTAGGCACCAGTTGCATTTTATCTTAATTTCTCTTGTAACAATTTCTGACTTTTATGCCTCATTACTTGTATTCACATAAATTCTACCTCTTTGTAGTTAATAGACTTGCTTTTTTTTGTTTTATCTAAACCAGTGTGTTTGAACTGAAGTGTTTGGGAAACTTATTTGGGATAACAAGATTTATGTATATCATTTCTATTAATAAATTGATGAACATCATATTAGCTTGTATTGTCCAGGAGAGAGCTTGGCAGTACAAGACATACATTTCTGGGGAAAAGTCTGGGATGGGAAGTATGTTGGGGTCACACCACAGTGTAATTCAGACAAAGCTGGGAGTGACTTACATGCTAGAGGCTGTTTGTTGTTTTTGCCTCCGCTCCTGGACTGTTCACAAAGTATTGTAAAGGACACCCCAGGGTAGAGGGTAGGGGTGACACAGCTACTCAGTAGTCTAGATTTTACCCTGAGTATGTCACAGTGTCTGTAGGCACTACCCAAACAAGAACACCAATAACAATAGGGTTTTTTAAGCTTATAAATAACTACTGCAGCTAGACACAGAAAGTTATATCAGATGTAGAATTTAGGCTTAGCACTGTGTGTTAGTAATAGAACAAAAATTATATCTTTAAGTGTTGCAGCTATGAAATAATAAAGATAGAGAACCAGTGATAGAGTATGCACTGGTGTTATGCCTTTAAAATGTACTTACCATAGGCAATATTATCTCTGAGCTGCATGGGAATCTGACCAACATGGCATTCAGTGTGACTCTGTCACATATTTGTGTGGATCTGACCTGCTGTCAAGTTAGCCACCTTTACCGAAATCCTAGATTCCATGCAGAAGGAAGCCAAGGGACTTCTGACTGAAATTTTAGCCTATGCAGGAAATGTGCTGGTTTTCTCTGATCTCCTTGGAAACTGTTTTTTTGTGTAGCTGGCTTTTAAAGCAATGCTCATCTGCTAGTACCATAATCAATGTGGTTAAACTCCCGAGTAGAACTGGTTAGGACAAAAACTGAGACAATTTTCTGCCAGAAAATGCCATTTTGATTAAACCCCATTTTTTTCCCATTAAATTCTATCATTTTATATCATGTTCTGTTTAGAAAAAAATTGGGAAAAAATTATGTCAAGATAACCATTTTTTACATTTTTTGTCAAAAGTTTGTTTCAAAATGACTTCTCATTTTAAAATATACTTGATTTCATATTAAAACAATTAAGAGTGATAAAAAATATGGGGTTCTTGGGAGCCGTGGGAATTTTGAAAATTTGAAAAAAATCAAAATTTGACTTTTCATCTTGATTTGGGATGATTCTTTTTCCAAATCTCAAAATTTTGTGCGAGATGGAAAATCTATTTTCCAGCTAGGTCTATGCTTCAGGTCCTGTTCCCAAGGAAAGCAACAGATTAAATCTCTTTGACTATGCACTGACATGATGCCTTTATACCACAACTGATATTCTGCCGTGTCAAAGATCCATCAATTATAGGAGTGTCCCTTGCATTTCCACTAACATTTTTTTCTTCTTTGCCTTAATTTTGCATATTGCCATTAAAACCATTGGAAATAAATGACTGCATAGCTCAGTGTTATGGAGCACTTCACTTCTAGGTCACCATTGCAAATGAAGCCTAGGTTGGTTTTATCAAATGTTATTACCTGAACCGATCAAATTATTCATTGCAAACAATTTTTTCAACAAATGGAGCCCTTCTTTCTGTTCACACATGGTCTGTGAACTGATCATTATTTTTACACATTTGGTATTCAGAACTGCTCAACAAAGAGTTTTCTGGAACATATTTAAGCTATGGACTGTTTGGATCCTTTGCCCCCCACCCCCGCTCAGTGCTTCTTGGGCATAGCTGAGATTCTGGCCCTGGCTATTTAATTTGGTAATTCTATGTCATCTGATTAGCTCTGGCCATTTACCATCTATTCAATCTTTAATGGACAATACCAAATGATTTGGTGGCATGAGGAATGACCAGTGGAAATTTTCTTGCTTATGATTTTAAGTTAGGCCTGCATAATGTCAATGTGTTCTTTAGGAGGGGATGGATTTTCCCTCTGTAATATCCATTCCAGGTATTAGATGCAGCAAAACCTCTGGTGCCAAGGAGTTAACATAGTTTGTGTGTGTTAATTATGGATGCTAAGGAAGTTCAAAGAGAATATTAGATCCCTAACTCCAGCAGCTGCGCAGCTCTGGGGTATAAGAAAAATTGTGTGAGCAAATCTCACAAGCTTCTTGAGCATCTAGAAACAAACTTGGAACGCTGCGGGTGTTGCTGGATCAGTAAAACTGACAATAGAATTTGCACTTTGTAATTTACCCTTGTTTTTCATTACCATTAAGATTGTTGTTTCCGTACATTGAGTTCATGAAATCATACAAAGTATGGAAGAATGCAGAGATCAAGGAGTCCTTCTTACCTGTATTTTTGCAATAAAATGCAAACCAATTGAAAATGAGTTTGCACAGATAATTTTTTAGATTAATTTTTTAGTACATGTGGTGTAATTTTGATGCTCAAAAACATCATAAACTATTGTAATTGAGGGAAATACATTGACATGAATTCCTTAATTCTATGCAACAAAATATAGTTTACACACAGGGTAACATCCTACCCTGGTTATTTGCAGATGAGCAGGTTAAGACGGAGGAGAAGGTTGCTGGCTGTGATTGTGCTTTTCAACTGTTCTGCCAGGGCAGGGCAGGGCAGGGCAGGGTGATGATGGTAAGAGCAGATGAGAAACACATAGGCTATGTCTATGCTTCGAGGTAGGGGCGTGATTCCCACCTTGCATAGAAACATGTACACTAGCTCCAATTGAGCTAGCATGATAAAAATAGAATATAGCCTCAACAGTGCAACTGGCATGGCAGGCTAGCTACCTTGAGTATGTGCCATGGGTCACATATGGGTATGTGCTTGGAGTGACTAGCCCTTCCCACTGTTGCAGTGCTATGGCTTCACTGTTTTTAGTGTACTAACTGGAAGAAAGCTAGTGCGAGTATTTCCCCTCAAGCTGAGACTCATACCCACAATTTGAAGCGTACACATACCCGTAGTGGGGTGTTCCTTACTGTTGTTCCAATAAGAAGCATAAATTCATGAATTTTAAAGCTAGAAGGGACTATTTGATCATCAAGTCTGATTCCTGTATATTGGAGGCCATTAAATTTTATACACACCTCTTTATTAAGCCCAATAACTTGTATTTGATTGAAATGTATCTTCCAGAAAGGCATCCAGTCTTGCTTTGAAAAGATCATGAGATGAAGAATCCACCAATTCCCTTGGTAATTTGTTCCAATGGTTAATCACCCTCACTGTTACAAATCTGTACTTTATTTCTAATTTGAATTTATCTTGCTTCAGGTTCCAGCCATTAGTTCTTATTACACCTTTCTCTGCTAGATTAGACAGACCTTAAGCATCTAGTATTTTCTCCCAGTGAAAGTACTTTTACACTATAATCAAGTCATCTCTCAATCTTCTTTTTGATAAGCGAAAATGGTTGAGCTCTTTGAACCTGTCAGTGCAAAGCATTTTTCCAACCTTTGAATCATTTTTATGGCTCTTTTGCACCCTCTCCAATTTTTCAACATCATGTTTTAAATATGGACCTCAGAACTGTACACAGTATTCTAGTATTGGTCTTACCAATTACCTATACAGAGGTAAAATCTCCTCCCTCCTCGTACTCACTGCACACTTCTTATACATTCAAGGATCTCATTAGATCTTTTTAGCACAGTATCACACTGGGAATTCATGTTGAGTTGATTGTCCACTGTGATACCTGAATCCTTTTCAGAGTCACTGCTTCCCACAATACTGTCCCCCATTCTGTAGGTGTGGTCTGTGTTTATATTTCTAGATTAATAACCTCATATTGGTTGTATTAATATATGTTATGTTTGAATGGGCCTAGCTTGTCAAGTGGTAACACACGGTATAATGGCCTTGTCCTCATCATTATTTAGTCCACCAAACTTAGAATCATAGAACTAGAAGGGAACTCGAGAGGTCATCTAGTCCAGTCCCTTTCACTCAAGTCAGGACCAAGTATTATTTAGACCATCCCTGACAGGTGTTTGTCCAACCTGCTCTTAAAAATCCCCAGTGATGGAGATTCCACAACCTCCCTAAGCAATTTATTCCAGTGCTTAACCACTCTGACAGTTAGAAAGTTTTTCCTAATGTCCAACCTAAACTGCCCTTGCTGCAATTTAAGCCCATTGCTTCTTGTCCTATCGTCAGAGGTTAAGAAGAACAATTTTTCTCCCTCCTCCTTGTAAACCTTTTATGTACTTGAAAACTTATCATGTCCCCTCTCAGTCTTCTCTTCTCCAGACTAAACAAACCCAATTTTTTCAATCTTCCCTCATAGGCCGTGTTTTCTAGACCTTTAATCATTTTTCTTGCTCTTCTCTGGACTTTCTCCAATTTGTCCACATCTTTCCTGAAATGTGGCGCCCAGAACTGGACACAATACTCCAGCTGAGGCCTAATCAGTGTGGAATAAAGCAGAAGAATTACTTCTCGTGTCTTGCTTACAACACTCCTTCTAATACATCCCAGAATGATGTTTGCTTTTTTTGCAAATGCTACCTGTTGACTCATATTTAGCTTGTGATCCACTGTGATCCCCAGATCCCTTTCCGCAGTACTCCTTCCTAAGCAGTCATTTCCCATTTTTTATGTGTGCAACTGATTGTTCCTTCCTGAGTGGAGTACTTTACATTTGTTCTTATTGAATTTCATCCTATTTACTTCAGACCATTTCTCCAGTTTCTTCTGATCATTTTGAATTTTAATCCTATCCTCCAAAGCACTTGCAACCCCTCCCAGAACCGATCTCTGTGGGACCACACTCGTTATGCCCTTCTTTCATGACTGTGAACCACTGATAACTACTCTCTGAGAATGATTTTCCCACCAGTTTTGCACCTACCTTATAGTAGCTCCATCTAGGTTGTATTTCCCTAGTGCGTTTATGAGAAGGCCATGCGAGATATTATCAAAAGCCTTACTAAAGTCAAGATATACCACATCTGCTGCTTCCCCCCTATCCACAAGACTTGTTACCCTGTCAAAGAAAGCTATCAGGTTGGTTTGACATGATTTGTTCTTGACAAATCCATGCTGACTGTTATTTATCATCTTATTATCTTCTGGGGGGGGACAGATAGCTCAGTGGTTTGAGCATTGGCCTGCTAAACTCAAGGTTATGAGTTCAATCCTTGAGAGGGCCACTTAGGGGCCTACAGCAAAAATTGGTCCTGCTAGTCAAGGCAGGGGACTGGATTCAATGACCTTTCAAGGTCCTTTCCAGTTCTAGGAGATTGGTGTATCTCCAATTATTACCTTAGGTGTTTTCAAATTGATTGTTTAATTATTTGCTCCATTATCTTTCCAGGTACAGAAGTTAAGATGACTGGTCTGTAGTTCACCAGCTTGTCCCTTATTTCCCTTTTAATAGATCTTTGTATCATCTGCAAATTTTATCAGCAGTGATTTTATATTAACTACTAGCTCACTGATGAAAATGATGAATAGTTTCAGGCCTTGTACTGATCTCTGCAGAACCCCACAAATAGCACCCCCATCCAATGATAATTCTTTGTTGACAAATACCTAATTTTTGAGATCAGTCAGTAAGCCAGAACATCAGAGGATGAAAAACATTTCTATATCTGTGAAGTGATATAAGGGATAACACACATTTCAAAGATGTAGCCCTGTTTTTCTTCTTCTAATGTTCTGTTAAGCCTCTGATATTAAAATAAAATGAGCATGGAGAATAATATGGAAAAAATACAATGCCATTATATAAATCAGCAGTACAGTCTCTGGAATACAGTGTTCCTGATGGTCAACTGAACTCAGAAAGGATATTGCAGGATAGGGGGACAGGGAATTAGTGAAGTGTGATGAGAGTGATTACAGGAATACAAACATTCTGATATGAAGAAAGATTGATTGTTAAATGTAATATAGTGAATACTATATGTAACCCTTCTGCCAGCTAGAGTCAGCATCAACAAGGGCCGGGTTCAATATCTAGTGGCTCCTTTTCAACAATGCACCAAAAAAACAACTTAAGCCCCTTCCCTCCCTCCTTCAAACCAGTAACCCAGGACACATCAGCCCCTTGGCGCCTCTAAGAAATAATACTTCTTCCCCTCTCACAAGCACAGAGTCTGAGTGGAGAAAAGAAACATAATAAAAAGGGGGAAGTAACCCTTCATTAACTTGGAAAATGCTGCAAGCAGAATTCATAATCATGAGCAAAACCCACACCTCAGAGTACATGGGGCAGTGTCCTTTTGCCTCAGATTCTTATGTCCAAAGAACAAAAGTTCCTTTAATGTGCCCCTTCCTTCTCCCTCCACAGCAAGTGACTCACAGTTGTTGTTCTTGGTCACTGAAAACCCAGAGTTCAGAGGTGCATCTGTGTGCGCTCACCCCCCAAACTGGTGGGGGGCAGGGAGGCAGCTTACTCACCTCATTGTCTGGGCACTTGCTCTGGCATCAGCCGCTCTGCTGGCCACCCTGCTAGTTGTTCACCACTCCAACAGCCATCTTCTTGCCATGCAGCTCCACTGGCTGCCCTGGCGCCCATTCCACCAGCTGTCTAATGCTTAGACCTGGTTATCAGTGATTTCAGCTCTATTGGTCTGCAACAAAAGACTCAGTTGACTCTTACTCCGCTCTGTTATTACACAGTGGAGAGACAAAGGGTCAAATGGTATCTAGAACCCTTAGGCAGGGCCCACAACACTAGGTAAAAGCACCTGTCCCCATTCTCTCTCAACTCCACTGGGCTTTGACACTCCTCTCCCCTGCCTTGCAAGTGCAGTTTAGTTGAGGGTGATCCCTCAATCAGGGCATGCCAAGTACAGTTCTGTCCCCCTTGATTCACATAACAGGGATATCAACACTTTATTACCCCTGCCCCCAATAAGAAAAGAGCCAATAGGAAGCAAGCAGCTACCAACCAAGATACATACATTTGCAATAACTGCCAAAGATCATGCAAATCTCGGTTTGGACTATTCAGTCACATGAGACATTACAAATCATCTGTATCGTAGGCTGAAATTCCCACCATCTCTCACAGATGAAAGGATGCCAACTAAAGGTCAATAAGAAAGTGACTTGTTATCCAACACCAGCCAAAAGTGATCATTTGGGCAAAGCAGCCCAAATGATTACTTAGCTCCTAGTCAGAGTTGGTGTGTTTATGCAAACAAGATCGGCTCCTGAAGCCGTCTTCCCTAGCTCATAACTAGATGTCAAAGGAGAGCTCATTCAGATCCTACTTACATATAGATGGGGAGATTTTCTCTCCCTTTCCCATAACACAAGAATGAGGAGACAATCAATGAAATTTGAAGATGGAAATTTCAAAACTGATCAAAGGAGATACATTTTCACACAATGGATAATTTATCCAGTGGAACTCATTGCCACATGATTTGGTTGAAACCAAGAACTCAGCAAGATTCAGAGAAGAGTTGGACATTTGTATGAATAATAAGCATATTCAGAATCTTACTAGTGACTAAGAACAAAAAGAATACTGGAAGTGAAATAAAGCCTCATTTTTCAAGTCTTAAATGAATCCCTAACTATTTGGGATTAGGAGGTGCACCTTTCATTCAGGTCAAATTACACCATATATGCCTACTATGGGGTTGGGGTTTTTTTGCACCTTCCTCTGCAGGATACTGGACTGGATAAAAGGTAATAATTGGAGATATGCCAGTCTCCTAAAACTGGAAGGGACCTTGAAAGGTCATTGAGTCAAGCCCCCTGCCTTCACTAGCAGGGCCGGTTTTTGCCCCAAATGGTCCCCTCAAGGATTGAACTCACAAGCCTGGGTTTAGCAGGCTAATACTCAAGCCACTGAGCTATCCCTCCCCCCTGGATGGATCACAGCTCTGATCTGGTGTGGAAGTTTTGATGTGGCCGTTTCTATATTTGTTCCTATAATTCACCATATGGACACACACCATCCTCTAAAGTCTGGAGGCTTTATTTGCACAATTGTCCCTTGAAAAACTTTTTTAAATGTTGGCAGCTAAGTATGGACACCAGCACAAACAGCTGTGCTCCACTTCTCTTGTGGTGGTTAGTGGGAACATGAATATCTCTCTCTCTCTCACCCACCCGCCCCCGAACTTTTTACATAAAATTAGTCAGTTTTAGGGGTGTAAATATTGTTTTAAAAGATAACCGTTTAAACTATTTAAATTATATTGTTTAACCGGTTAACCAATTAAAGAGAGAGGGGACCCAAGTACCTAGTTTGACCCGATTGCAGCCTCCGCAGATGCTCCATGCCACCCCAGCAGCAGCTTCCCTTCCCTTCACTGACCAGTGCGCCATCCACCTCTGCAGCCTAATCCCTTCCAGTGGCACGGAGGGAGGCCGGGGACTACTTTTCCCCCTTGACGGGGCTGGAGTTGGTCAGCCAGCGCAGCTGGGGCTGCTCTGGCCGTCCCGGGACTGGGGCTGCTCCAGCTGGCTGGCCAGTCCAGGACTGGGGAGGCAGAGTCCAGACAGCATGAAGAGCCCATTTTCTCCTTGTTGAGGATTTTTATCCTCTTCACCCCAAAGTCCGAGCTGATGGGATGAGTTCATGCACAGGTCTCCCCTTCCTGGAGGGAATGAGGAATGCAATCAGCAAGGTCCCTGTCCTTTGATCCTGCCTCATTTGCCATCATGTGTGCAGGACCAGCACTTTACCTTGATTAATGTTTTTTTTCTTATTTGGTGAGTTGCACAATTACAGATGTTTACAGTGGAAACATTCTATATAACTTTATACAAGGGACTACAGAAATTGAAAGTAGGATGAAGCATCCAACAAGCATTTCATAAAGTCTAAACACTTTAGACAGTCAGGGCCGGTGCAAGGATGTTTCGTGCCCTAGGCGAAACTTCCACCTTGCGCCCCCCCCGCGCCCCTGCCCTGAGGTGCCCCCCCCGCCCCAGCTCACCCCCTGCTCCGCGCACGAGCACAAGTAGCCTGAGCACTCCGTCGCTGCTTCACTTCTCCCGCCTTGCAGGCTTGTGGCGCCAATCAGCTTAGGTGCCGCAAGCCTGCCCCGCCTCCTCCCCGAGCACGCCATGGCTGCTTCACTTCTCCCACCTCCCAGGCTTGCGGCACCAATCAGCTTAGGTGCCGCAAGCCTGGGAGGCGGGAGAAGTGAAGCAGCCACGGTGTGCTCGGGGAGGAGGCGGGGCAGAGGTGAGCTGGGGTGGGGAGTTCCCCTGCATGCCGCCCCCCCCTTACTTGCTGCAGATGGCCCTCCCCGCGCTCCCCTGCCCCAGCTCCCTCCGCCTAAATGCCGGCGGCAACCGAGGTGGCCAAAGATCCTGCCACCGCAGTCGCTGCTGAAGAAAATGGCACCCCCCAAATCCCAGTGCCCTAGGCGACCGCCTAGGTCACCTAAATGGTTGCACCGGCCCTGTTGACAGTCTTATAACACTAATATCTATTTAACTATACTAACCCCCGGACAAGCCAGACTGGTTTCCAGCTATGCATTTGCCAGTGTTCAGTGAGGCCCTGGGCCTTAGCATGAGCTGTCACCGGGCCTGCCAGCATACCAGCTGTATTTTTGCTGGGAAAATATGGCTGATATTGATGCTAGTCAGCAAAAGAGTTTGCCCCTCCATAGTGATGACTGTGCTGGACAGACTATTTATTTTAGGACAGTTATTTTGAATTAAGTAGTTTTCCCCAAAGGTCTTTAATGTGTTCTCTCTCTCTCTCTCTCTCTCTCTCTCTCTGTTTACGCAGCAAACAAAAACCCTTGGCTGACCTGTGCCAGCTGATTTGTGTTCATGGGGCTCAGGCTGTGGGGCTGTTTCATTGCTTTGTAGATTTCTGGGCTTGGGCCTGAGCCTGAGCCCAAGCTCTGGGACCCGCCTATCTAGCAGGATGCTACAGGTCAGGCTCCAGCCCAAGCCCAGAAGTCTACACTGCAATGAAATGGCCCCACTGCACAAGCCTGAGTCAGCTGGCACAGGCCAGCTGCGGGTTTTGGTTTTTCTTTGCTCTGTAGACACACCTTTACAGTAATCGACTCAAGGAGCTCAAACTATTTAGCTTAACAAAAAGGAGATTATGGGGCGACTTGATCACGGTCTATAAGTACATACATGGGGAGCAAATATGTAATAATGGGATCTTCAGTCTAGCAAAGAAAGGTGTAGTGCAATCCAATGTCTAGAATTTGAAGCTAGAAAAATTCAGACTGAAAATGAGGCATGCATTTTCACAGTGAGAGTAACTAACCATTGGAACAACTTACCCAGGGTTGTGATGGATTCTCCATCACTGACAATTTTAAAATCATGGTCAGATCCGTTTCTAAAAGCTCTGCTCTAGAAATTACTTTGGGAAAGTTCTATGGCCTGTGTGATACAGGAGGTCCCTTCTGGACTTGGAATCTGTGAATCTATACAGTAACAAGGAGTTAACTGAGTTATGTCACTTTTAGCATTTTAGTTTTGTAGCTGTATTTCTTATATTAAACAGACTTCAGGGCCAAATTCTGTCTTCACTTAGTCTCCTGCAATGTCATTGAGTTCAGTGGCTTTTGAAGGGGGATAACTAACACAGGGCAGAATTTCCCTGTATGCTTCATGACTGATATTCTGGTGCAGCAAATCTGCAGCTAGACTTTCCTTTCCAACTGGCTCTGTGGATCTCTATTGCAATTCTGCGCTCAGTCCCCAGGTACATCTACCATCATGTTACATGGGAATTTCATGCGCACAACAAATGCAAGATATGCAAAAGAGATTTGCTGTACAGATAAGTGATCCACAGTATTAATGTGTATGCCTATACCAAAACACCGCAGTGTTTGCTGATACAAAATCAACATGTAATCAAGCAGTGATTGTATTTATTTGCAAAATAAGTTGTTAAAAGGAGAAAATCTCACTGGATAAACGAATGGGACGTGATTTCGCATACTGAACTACTTCAAATGAAACAATACGGGGAAAATGAAAACAACAACACCAACACTCACAGCATTTTTTCGTAGTGATATTTAACCTGTGGCATTTCATTCTGCAGAGGCCAGTATATGGCTTTCACAGCAGGTTGGAGTGAGGAATCAAATGACATGCTGGCTCATTTTTGCTCCTTTTCAACAACTCTGCAAACTTGTTTGATAGTGTCTTTCCATGTGTCCATTTATGTTTGTAAAGGTTTTTTTTTTCTTATTATTAAAACATAAAATTCCCCCAATTAGTTACCTCACATTGAAACACACAGTGCAAAATACCTTTGGGTTTTCTTAGATGTTTCTGGTGAATGCATTCATTCTTATTTTTTAAAAAAATTGTCACACATATTTTTGTATTCTTGACTTGTGGGTCTCTTTGTGATTTTAAGTGGCTCTTTAGTTGTTAAAGGTCGAGTGTCACTGCTTTAAGGAATATATCATCTCACTGTCTCTTTAATCAAGATGCAAAACTCATCTTAAACATCAGTTCAGCTGAAAAACTTAGCAAATATTTGAAGAATTTGAAAGTACAATGTAAATTGTTGAAGTTTCACAAAAATCAAGTGTGATTTGTTCTGGTCTAGAAAAAACATCAGTATAAACTAGTGATACATCCTGAATGATTTCCATATGGATATTCTAGTTCAATCTCAGCAGTTCCTAGAGATTTGCCTGCCTCATCTTGTCAAATAATATTTTGTTTCACGGTAGAGCAGCTTTTATTAAATGAGGTTAAAATATACCTTATGGCAACTTTTGAGTATAAACTACATATGAAATTATGTATATGTGGTTGTGTACTAACTTTTAGTAATATAAAATACTCCATAAGGTGGTATGATGCTTACCTCTAAGAGCATCAGTTCTCTCATATAAAATCAAAAGGAAAATTCTCAAAACGAATCAAGACCATATAGTTATAAACTGTGTTACAAAATATCACATATATGTATACAGCATAGTATTGTTTTTGCCCAAGCTCTTATTTTTCAGACTGTGGCAGAGCCATTCTGATTAAAATAGATTTACCCAAAATATCTAATTAGAGATGAGAAAATAATTTAGAAGGAATATATATTTATATTTGTCTCTTTTTTCTCTTTATTGAATGTCTATGAATGGATTACAATTTTCCCCAATGTAGTCAAAATTAAAATTCTTTAACTTTTGATTTGCTAAACAAAAATTAAAATTTGAAATTCAAGCTGTGTTGCTTACTTCTGACAGGTCAAATAGGTCACATTTTTCTTTCTTGATTGCATGAGAAGGACATGATCAGGTTTTGATATGAATGCTCACAGAAAACAAATTTAAAATTCACTTTCTCTGCATATTAAATATGCCAATTTAAAAATTTCTGCAAGAATTCATGGTAGTACAATGCATGAATCTTCTCAGAATGCAAGAAAAATAATGACATGAATTTAGCCAAACTGAATTCATTGAACAATTTGAATGGATATTGATGGGAAATTGTTTGCACCATTCACTAACCTTTAGACCAGATATGTTTTATGATACTCAGCTGTGGAAAATAACAGACAAATTAATGCAAAAATAGTTTCCCAAGCCCTTTATAAAGCTGGGGAAAGTTTCATTTTTTAACAGAAATCTTGTGAACATTTTGGATGTTGTGAATTTGCAGTGGAGAAATGTTATATTTCCCCCCCCCCCCCCGATGTTGTCTGATTCAGGGAAATTTCATTTTCTGAAACCCTTATTAAATAATGCAATTCTTGTGCAAATAAAAATGTGTGGAAATAGACTGATTAAGTTCCTGAAAAGATAAAAGAGAGGCATAGAGAAAGTAGATAAAGTCAAGAAATAAACTTAATTCTGAGGATGGCTAATATTGACATAATAAATACATATTTTGTTAACATACTGCAGGTTAGTTTCTTTTGCTATACTTTTAAAAAATATTTTAAGAAAATTACTATAAGTGAATGTCACTAGTAAAGATTTTTATGTGTCATAATAATGTCTTCCTATTTTTTTTAAAAATATATCTGCGAATATAATTTCTCTATTAAACGTCTCCTCTAATGCATTTGTGCTTTTCTGTTGGAACTAAATGATTATTTTACAATTGGCTTATGCAGCTTCAATTGGCTCCTGTTGCCTCTAAACATTGCCAACTTATGTTTAGAGGCTGCACTGATTTGGAGCCTTTTTTTTTTGTACCTGATGTAGTGAGACTTACTCCTAATTTCAGTGTCACAAAACTGAGAAGTATAAATATTACAGCACATATTATTAACCATCAAGAAAGTATTGTTAATTGTTCAAGATGAACATGTTCCTGTATATCTGAACAATTCTTCAGCACACTGTAGTCTTTGAAAAAACTGCTATCAATACGCATGCACAAAAGAATGAGCAGTAAATGCCAGTTTGCTAAAACTAACCCTCTTTCTGACTGTCTGGTGGGAAATGCATGTGTCCTGACTTGGATGTACATGTGTTTTCCCATGCGAGACTCCCCTCTTCAAAACAACCAATGCATGTTTTTCACTGTCATTGAACTCACTAATCCAGTCAGTATAGAGGACTATAGATCACAAAACAATAGGACTCATTTGAGTGACAGTTACTTAAACAGAGTGGACTCTTCAAGTGAGATGCAATAGTAAGTTCTAAAGTCAAATGTACTACATAATTACAAAGTCTCACATCTTTAAAAATAAAACAAACATAAAACAGAATCTGCTTTCCCAGGTTTTCCTAAATAAGGGGAGGGAAAATCCCACCTAAGATCCTAATTAGGAAAGAAACTCACCAATATGTCTCTCTCACTCCTTAATAATTTTTTTCTTATTGAGAAAGCATCTCTCTCTCTATATATATATCTCTCTCTCTTTCTCTCTGTGACATTTTCTTTTGAAAGGAAACTAGCTTGTGCATTCATGTTTAGAGTAAAGAACTCTTCCTGTAATGAACTGAAATGATTGTACCAATTTGGCAGAGGTGTATTCTTATGGGGAGAGTCATGGGATGAATACAAGCTTGCTCCCATTTCTGAGATCTCACTTACAGCTTTGAGTTTAATACTGCAGCTTGTATGTCAAAATGCATGCTGATTTGATCCCCATTCTTATGGGGCTGGATTCATAGAAAACTAGGCTCTGTTTTGGTGATAAAGGCCTATTCAATGTGGGGTCTGACCTGGTGAGACACTCAGACCTGCTGACTTCAAATGGAGTTCTTGCACCCCCTACAGTCTCAATGCCAAAAATTCACCTGAAAGGAGAAAACAACAGAGTATGGTGTTTCCATACAAGATTTTTGTCACACGGGTTGATTATTATATGGTTATTGTTCTAACCTGATGAAGAAAACTTTATTTGTGAAGAGAAGAAAGCAATTAATACATTCTAATGGAAAAAGGTCTCCCCCCTTAAGCATCCTCTTCCCCCTCACCCTCTCCCACCCCAGCACCCCCATAGCAGCCTGGGAACAAGAGTTGTGCCTTGTAATTAAATTCAAAACACACATCATGGCCAAGTCCTTCCTGGGATATGAGTTTATTGTCCCCAGCAGAAGCCACAGAGATAGTTTTACATTGTGTCATATTAAAACATCACTCTCCTTTCAATGAATTGCTGAGTTTCTCACTGTCTGAACAATGTACATGGGAACACTATTGAGGATGGGTGAGGAAGCTGGCTGCTAGCAGTTATACAGAGCTATGGATTCAATGTGCCCTGTTCTCAAAGAAATAACCTTTGCTGTGTGGCACAGAGGCTCAAAACCAGCCCCTCACTGGAAAGCACAAGAAGATAAATATGAAAAGCCTGTTTACAGATGAAAAAAAAAAGTGCCAGGCTTCTGAGCCAATGTCCAAAAATCAGTTGTCAGTGCAATGCAGACCAGCATGAGGGAGTATAGGCTGTAAGAAACTTCATCCTTAAATATATCTTTTAATCTGATGTTATCCACACAAAGACCAGAAAGGCTTTTAAAAACATGGAACAATACAAAATAAGGGTTTGTGTAACAAAGAGAAGGTCTAGAAAGGGATTTTTCTCTGTGCATTCGGCACTTGTGTTGAACTATTACCACTGGCTCAGGCTAGATACGTACGTAAATTGGCAGACACTGTGTGAGCTTCCCCTCATAGTGCTTCCAAAGTACCCCTGCTGATTCAGTCCTGCAACTTTCCAGAGCAGCAACTGCCAATCATAGAGATTTCAGAGGTGGGTTTGTAATGGGGATAAATGTTCATTAGTGACTAGGATGGGATCGCCAATTATATCCTAAATCCATATTTGCTTCTAGGTTTTAGACAGCATTAACCCACTGTATACGTATATTAAAAAGTATTTTTGGTCCAGAGTGGGATCTCAGTTGCACCAGAAATATCTACTATCAGAGGGGTAGCCATGTTAGTCTGGATCTGTAAAAGCAGCAAAGAGTCTTGTGGCACCTTATAGACTGACAGATGTTTTGGAGCATGAGCTCCACCCACGAAAGCTCATGCTCCAAAATGTCTGTTAGTCTATAAGGTGCCACAAGACTCTTTGCTGCTTTTACAGAAATATCTACATTAACTTAATTGGCTGCTGTGAAGTTACTTACATTTGACAAGAGTATAACTGAGACCAGAGTCTGGCAATTTGTCTGTATTATATTTTTATTTGGTAGACATACTAAAAATGTTAATTACTTAAATATAAAATGGAAAACATTGTGTGTGGGTATGAGTGTAAATGTATACAGGGACCTGTGCTTTTCAGATACCCATTGTGACTGAGGAAAATTCATCCCTTAAAGAACCTCCACTGTTCTAATACATCATTCTCATGTTCAAAAATCTAAATCATATACTGTAGCTTCCTTTTTAAAGTCCTGTACAGGGTCAGGTGAACTAATTTGCAAGCATCATGGTTGGAAAGTTTGACTTAGACAAGAATACATCGGTCTATTTATTTATGTCATGCTCCTCTATGTGGTATCTGTCTATGCTATTGAGTTTGCATTCCTCCTAGGAGAAACTGTGACTATTGGGGCAGGGAGAAAAAAATCCACATAAAAAGTGAAGTGGAGAGCAGGCAGGGTGTGATGGGTGGGAAAATACTGTATAGAGAGAGTGTGAAACTCAAATAGGAAAAAGGAGAAATATTCTACTGGAAAGATCAGTTCAGTGGCCAGGTGCTGCTTATTATATGAGTCATAATCATTTTGCCATTACTTTGAGTTTTCCCTGTCTGCTTCTTGATCCTCTTGTTGGCTCTCATCTTAGACAGTAAGCTGTTAAAGCCAGGGAGGATCTTTTCATTATGTGTCAGTATAGTGCCTCACACATTGGTGCCCCAGTTGTGTCAGGGATCCTCATGCAATACCAGCAATTCAAACACAATAGCGACTATAATAATATACATATACCCCTGCTGTTTAGGGCTTCACTGAAGGATCAGAGCTCATAATTTTCCTGCAATCTCACATGGACAGGCTTCTTAGTCTGTCAGGAGACACGAAGCGAGGCACAGTCCACCCACTAATAAAGATCAGATTTCATATAGCAAATAGAGGTCAGAGAGAAATGTCCTGTCTGAATGTCTCAGAACTAGGGGCAAGGCAGTGGGCAAAGAGCACTGGAATTCTGTCTCACCCAAATAATTTGCACATTTTCAAGCTTTTCTCTGCAACTGTGAAGACTAAAAATTTACTTTAAAAAAATGGAAGCTGAGAGTCTCATGTAATATAATGCCTTCAGGAGCTGGGGTTTTAATGAAAACAACAAGTATTGTGAAAATTGCGATAAAATCCCAAGAAAGGGCAATATTGCTGACTCCTGTTATCTCTGTTCTGCTGGTGCACAAGAAGATGTAAGGGATCTCTTCCTTCAAACAAGCAATCAAATATCTACATAGCACACCGGAGTGCATGAGAAGAGGGCTGGACAATACGATGAGGACTTGTCTGCAGGTTATGGGGCATGTGTAGGTCCCCAGCCAGCTAGTGCATATACTCCAGCCAACCGCAAGAGATTTCAGGATGCTAATAGGGCTGCACTTTGCTCCTGTGCAGAGAAACAGGAAAATGTTTCACAATGCGTCTCTTAGCCCATCATGAGGAATCCTTGTAAATAATCAAGTCTGTTTCGAGCACTGGTGACACTTTGATCTCTCCACTTGTCTGCCTGTGGCACGCAACAGATTAATCTCCTGAGGACTGAAACACTTCAGCCTAACTAAGGTCATTGGACTCAGCATAGGGGTATTTGAGGCGTTTGTTATACAGGAGGTCAGACTACATGATCTAATGGACTCTTCTGGCCTTTAGTTCTATGAAATCTGTCAAGTGGGTATCCCCTACTCCACAAGTACCAGGAATTTTGATTTGAGCAAGTCATGTCTGACTGGGAGATTGTAATCTCAGTGGGTTTCTATCGGGGGGGGGGCAAAGAATTACACATACATAAAGTCACAAGTAACTGTTCACCGGCGTGAGTGAGAGATTAACAATATATGACCCTTATTTCTTTACATTTTATGGAGCTCATTATTGTTATAGTTTGTTATTTATATGACAGTATCACTTTGGGACCCCAGATGAAACTGGTGCTTCATTGTGGGAAACAATGTCTAAACACACAGTATAAGACTGTCATTGCCCCCAACGAACTTACAGCCTTGAACAGATAATACAGACAATACATAGGGGGAACAGATGCACAGAGAAGTGTCTACCTTATCTATCCAACCTTTATCCATAAGTTATTGTCTCCCATTCAAATATGTTTTATCCAGATCAGGATGAACAGTGCAATCTCAAACTGGAATTAATGCTCCTCTGTGGCTAACAGAGTGAAATTCTTAGATGATCAACATTGCATTCTGAGCTTCTCAAGAGGACAGGACCATCACTTGTGCCTGGGTTTCAGTTCCACGAGTTTGGAAGTGGAAAGTGTGAATTCTGAGTTCATTCCAGGACTTCAGTCTCCTCATTATAGAACATGCGCTGCACCACTGAACTGTTAACAATGCTATGATGGGGGAGGGATGTTTTTTAATAACAACAATATTGTATTATGACATTAAGGAACACGTTTTCAAAAACTGGAGGGTGATTTGCACCCACACAAATATGTGCATGTAAACTTGCTCCTGGATTTGTGCATGCAGTGTACATTTTGTGAATGCACTTGTGTACGTACGTTTTTATAGGTCAAGTCAGTCTTTAATTTTTGAAAATATGGCATTGACTTTTTTAATTATTATTATTATTTATTTATTACATATTACATTAGTGCCTCGAAGACCCACTTAGGATTTGTGCTAGGTTCTCTACAAGCTCATATGAACACACGCTCCCTGCAATGAACAGATTTTTACAGTCTAGGAAATACTGTATAAATGGATAGACCAGCATATTTTGGATTTTGAATCTTCTTGCAACCGCTGAATGAAATAGCCACACTTGCTAGAAGAGACAACTATAACGTATTAGCTCAGTGTGTATGTTGTTGCCTTCTAGTGGCTGACTAATAAAGAGAATAAGGGCCCTTCTATTACTATCAGATAAAGTACTCCACCTGTGTTTTTTCAGGTGGTAAAACAAGGATGATAATCCAAGTTCTCTCTCTCTCTGTGCGCATGTGCACATTTCATTCATACAGTAATTGTTTCTAGTTTTTGCAGCATGTAGAGCTAATTCCATTGTCCTTGCTAATTCTTACAGCAATTCTTATTCCTGATTCAGCAAATGAAGTGGTACTGTGCTTGTAGAATGGCTATTTTCAGTGGAACAAATTCAATTCTAGGGATACAAACCTGGCCCTACTGGTTGACTTCAGTGGGACCAGAATTTAACCGTAAGCATTGCCATACCATTCCTCCCTACAATCCAAAGCAATCATAGTCCTGAATTTCCCTATCCATTGGAACAATCATTGTGCATCATGGCAGGAAAAAAATCAAGATCAGCATATATTCCTCAAAATATACATACTGCAGAACACAAGAGGAGAGTGAAAATAGCTATTCAGACAAAATTACAATCAATGAAAGATTCAAAAGCCTAAACAAATTCCAAAAATGTTCTAGTTATCATCTTTCATTGTGGTTTTCACAGAGCTTGTTCTGTACATTACTGGCACTGAGGGTGTTCAGGTGTACATTACAATCAGTCCAATTATTTTGGTAAAACTTAAATTCCTATTTTCTTCTATTGTATTTCAGTGTAATTTTTCTTTCTTTTTGGATCATGCCAATTTCATTCATACAGTAACTGTCCTGACCAAATCAGAGTAAATGACAGAAACCAGGTAATGGTTTATAAGTCTGGGTTACTAATCCCATAGGAGTTTTACTTCAGCTGCTGTGCTGAGAAATTACCTCTCAATAGACCAACATCAGAAATACTGAAAATGTGACAGAAAATACCAAGTAAGAGGGCATAAAAGAACATTTGAAAGAAATGTGTATTGCTAAGATTTCTGGAACTTTAATAGCTTTCCACCTCAATTTTTGGCTGTAGTGAACTCGAGTTAAGAGAAAAAATATATCTTTTTAATGAGTTTTACAACATGCAAGTTGCTTTATAACATATTACATAATGATGTAAGTGCCATAAAGAAGGTTGTGTGCTGCTCTGTAAAATGTATTAGGTCATCAATATTTCAGGTTTTGTATTAAGGAATTAGAAATAATGATGAAGATTAGAGTTATAAGAGTTAAAAAAATCCTTTGATTGAACCATTCAGCCATCCCCCGGGATACACTAAGGAATTTGTAGGCTTGGAAAATAGGTGAATTTATAGGTTCTTCTTAGGTGAAAGAAGCCATGTTAACATCATAAGTTTTATACAAACTTTCCATGTGCTGTAGTGCCCTCTCCATTTACCACCAAGTTTCCCTTTCCCCACCCTCTTATTGTGTAGCCTAGCCTGAAACAGATGGATTAAACGTGATCCATTCGCTTTTATGCAGAAAGTGGTCAAACATCTTTCTTCAACCTGATTCAAAACCTGAATATCCATTTTTCTCCTCCTGCAAACTGCAGGCTCAATGTGTTCAGTTATAAGCACAAAATCTAAAGGGATTTCTAGGACAGGGATGTGAGGATCATGCTTAAGGCTTTGTTTCCTTAAACACATCTATTCTTGGCCCATACTCTGCATCTTTTTGTATGCTAGTCAATAAAAGAACAGGAACACAGGATTCTTGAGATCCTGTTCAATGTGAAGGACTATACCTGATATTTAACTTTATTTGTGTACATATGTAGCTTTCACTAACATGTGAGTTGGAACGCAATAGCCCCTGTGCACTCTGCACCATACCACACAAGGGCTTGTAGGCTCTAGGAATATCCCTCAGGCAGGTAGTTCTTCTCACAAGTGGTATGTTGGTAGGATTTTTGCTTGTTCTCTTAAAGATTGTTGTTGAGTTGGAAGAAGGTAGTGATGGTGGAAGTTGTTTACACTTTTTATGTTAAAAGATCTTTAAAAATGGGTAATGTTTACAAAAGTGACTAAGTGAAATGGCAGTTAGGCACTTAGGCACTTTTGAAAATCCCACTATTAGTGCCTATCTGCAACTAAACGACTAAAAATCTGGCCTTTAGCAGCTTAAGTCCCATTAACTTTCAACTAGAGTTAGTCTCGTAAATCACTTTTGAAAATGTGACTTAAGGTACAAAGTCAGTTAGGTACTTTTAAAAATGTGACTCCAAAAATCCAGTGTCATGTGAAGGATGCTAGCAGATTGTGTTCCCAACTATTGTGGCTGTATAAGATGGTTGCCTGAGGACCTCTCCCCAGGTCAAACCCACCACATACTGATTAATACATAGTCATAATTCCTGTAGCACTCCTGGTATAAATGAGCACTAATATTTAATATTAGTAATGCAGTAGTGCCTAGAGGTCCCAGTCAAGCATCAGAGCCCCATTATGTTAGGCACTGTATACACATATAATAAAAATACAGTTTCTTCCTCAAAGAACTTATGATCTAAGCAATAGCCTTTACAATCATACAAGACAACAGGTCCTGTTTTAGGCAACTTGCAACCTATATAACAGTTTGCAGTCACAATAAATATGTTGTCCAGATTCCGAAGTAATTAGTTTTGTTTACAATAAGATTGTGGATCATTACAATGGTTTTATGCTGTTGCTGCTACAAGGGAAGAGACATATAACATTGGTAGAGTCTATCAACATGCTACCAACTTGTTCGGGTCTATGAAGTTTCCATGATTTGATAAGGAGGAAAAGTGGCTTTTTGCTGTATTTGAAGTACTTGTGTTGTGACTCTCTAATTTTTCTGAATAAAGATGCAAAGAAACCACAGTGGGTAGAAAAGTCTGACTGATACTGCAGGAGCCCAGGCATCTAAAACCATTAAGTCAAAGAAGACCTAAAAGGTAAGAAGAAATAAACATTAACTGAGGAAATCAGAGACTAAATCTCTCTGCTTTCAGCAGGGAGTAGAGTCTCTAGGCTGGTATTAAGAGCAGTAAGATAAGGCTGTTATGGTTATATTCCTCATACATAAAAATTAAAGGGAACAGAAGTATAATGAAATATTTTTTCTTTCTGTGGTATGACTATTAACTTTAGACCTGCCCTAACAGTTCTCATTTCAAGGGGAGTTTTGCCTAAATAAAGGCTGATGCAACTATCCCTATATGTTGCATTAGCTTTCTCTGTCTCATTGGTCAAATGTTAGAAATGATGCCCAGACATTGCTATCTTGACTACTAGTTGTTCTGTGACTCTCCAAGTAGGAGCTTTCCCTTACCTATTAAAGGCTTCCTCCAATCTCAGCCAAAGGGACATTCCAAATATGTGCTCAGCTCCACCTCAGGAATGCTTCAGGTATTGAGTTATGGTACAAATATTAGTAGTGCTATCCTGGACTTATTCACTTTGTTTTCCAGGACAAACTAAGATCCCAGAACACAGATTAATATTTTGATTTGTTAATGAAACAAATAAGTTGATAAGTGAAGCACCTAATAAGCAAGGCAGAATATTAACAACACATTACCAAAACTGGCTGCCATATCCCTCCTAGCTAATGTTTCTAACTACTATTTACCAACTTCTTGATCACTTGCAGCTCTTGTATATGGAATGTAGTGAATCCATTCTGGAGTTGGACTAAAAACTCTGATGAACTGTGAGACTGCAGTAGGCAGAGTCAATTTATTAGCCAGCTAGGAAGCTGTTGCTTCTATGGGTTATTTTTATATGCAAATATTAAAAGAGATCCAAAGATTTCTTCTTGTTTTCCATTCCTTCTGAAGCTTCAGCTTTCTTTCTTTCTTTCTTTCTTTCTTTCTTTCTTTCTTTCTTTCTTTCTTTCTTTCTTTTAATATATTATGTTTGTGATTTAGTTTGAGGAAAAACAGATAGGGATAACTATGGTTTAAGAGGCATATGGAAAATAAAAGTACTAGTGTGAATAAAAATAAACTTGATATTTATATAGCAGTTTCCATCTTCAAAGTGATTTACAAACACTGACTAATTAATTAAGTGCAAATAAATCCTCTAAATGAATCCTCTTCTACTATTTCAGCATTTCTGAATTAAAATATTTTGGTTTTCAGGCTTTCAGTTTTTCAATGTAAAATCAAAATTTTCCACACAAAGGAGACACTTTCTGGAGGGGGGTGGGGCAGAGATCCTTTAATCAAAAACTGAAGTTTCCCTAGAAAAATAGTTATGAGAATGTTTTTGACCAGACCTATTACATTTAATGAAAATCTAAGTATGGTATGAAACATTACATTGAAAAAATATCACCTTCAAGACCTCATCCACACAGAGGCCATGGCAGCAAAGTGTAGTGACCATCCTTGTGGGAAAAACAGAGAATGTGCACTAAAATGATTATTTGCATTCAGTATGCATGTTGTAGAAGAAATTATGGGAAGTCTGCAAGTCTCTGCTCCTCCTCAGAGTTTCATTCCAGAAGGCTGGAGCTACAACTGGGGAATATGTTTTAATCCAAGCTGAACAGAGGATGTGTTTTAACCTGCTATTTTAGTCCTTTTTTACTTGGGTAAAAGTAATTACTCAAAGAGCTTAAAAAGTTCAGGTCATAAGCACAAGCAACACAAATGACTATTTGCCTATTTAAAGTGCTTTGCTCAACCTTCAATTCACAAGCCTGAGTTATCTCCCCATCGGGCAGCAGGACTGAAGAAGAGGACAAATCATAGAATCTTAGGACTGGAAGGGACCTCAATAAGTCATCTAGACCAATCTCCTGAATTTAAGGCAGGGCTAAGTATTATCTACACCATCCCTGACAGGTGTTTGTCCAACCTGCTCTTAAAAATCCCCAATGATGGAGATTCCACAATCCCCCTAGGCAATTTATTCCAGTGTTTAACCATTCTGAGAGGAAGTTTGTCCTAATGTCCAACCTCAACCACCCTTGCTGCAGTTTAAGCCCATTGCTTCTTGTCCTATCCTCAGAGGTTAAAGAGAACAATTTTTACCCTCCTCCTTGCAGGGGTGGCAGGTTTGTAGAAATTTTGGTGATGCCCAGAACGCCCAGAGCCTGCTCCCCCCCAAACTCTGCCTCCCCCACCTAAGGCTCTGGGAGGGAGTTTGAGTTGGGGGAGGAGGTACGGGGTGCAGGCTCTGGGCTGGGGCAGGGGATTGGAGTGCAGGAGGGGTGAGGAGTGCAGGCTCTGGGACAGAGTTTGGGTGCAGGTTCTAGACTGGGGGTAGGGGTGCAGACTCTGGGAGGGAGTTTGGGGATAGAAGGGGGTGCAAAGGGAAAGGGTGCAGGCTCTGGAATGGAGTTTGGGTGTAGGCTCTGGGCTGGGGCAAGGGGTGGAGGTGTAGGAGGGAGTGAGGGGTACAATCTCTGGGAGGGAGTTTGGGTGCAGGCTCTGGGAGGTAGTTTGGGGGCAGGAGGGGTGTGTGGGAAGGGAGTGGGGGTGCAGGCTCTGGGATGGATTTTGGGTGCTGTGTGAAGGCTCCGGGATGGGGGTGCAGGAGGGGGTGAGGGGTGCGGACTTTGGGACTGAGTTTGGGTGCAGGCTATGGGCTGGGAGTGCAGACTCTGGGAGGGAGATTGGAAATAGGAGGGGGTGTGGAGGGAGAGGTGCAGGCTCTGGGATGGAGTTTGGGGGCTGGAGGGGATGCGGAGGGAGGGCTACAGGCTCTGGGAGGGAGTTTGGGGGCCAGAGGAGGGGGTGTGGGAAAGAGGTGGGGGTGCAGGCTCTGGGAGAGAGTTTGGGGATGGGAGGGGGTGTGAAGGGAGAGGGTGCAGGCTCTGGGATGGAGTTTGGGGGCTGAAGGGGATGCAGAGGGAGGGGTACAGGCTTTGGGAGGGAGTTTGGGGATGGCAGGGGGTGCGGAGGGAGGGGGAAAGACTCTGAGAGGAAGTTTGGGGGTGGGAGGGAGTGTGTGGGAAGGGGTGAAGGCTCTGGGAGGGAGTGGGGAGTGCAGCGCTTACTTGGGGCTCCTAGACAGGGTGGGCTGGGGGTCTTCATGCACTGCTATCCCCAGGCACTGCCCCTGCAGCTTCCTAATGACTGCAGGGGCGCTTTGGGCAGGACACAGACCCACCCTGCCCAGGGGCTTCAGGGAGGGGCTAGCAGCCATGTAGAGTGAGCAGGCAGGAAGCTGCTCAGCTCCCCTGTGCTGCCGGTGGTGTGTGTGTGGGAGGAGGGCTGTTTCAAATGGCCCAGGGGACAAGCGGGCATCTGGGGTGGAAGGTGGGGCCAAGGGAGAGACCCAGTCTCATACAGTGCTGGAGCTGGGCCCGTGGTACCTGGGCACCAGGAATATTCCTGGTGCCCAGGCGCCACGGGCCCATAGAACTTGCCGCCTATGCCTCCTTGTAACAACCTTTTTCATACTTGAAAACTGTTATCATGTCCCCCCACAGTCTTCTCTTCTCCAGACTAAACAAACCAATTTTTTTTCAATCTTTCCTCATAGGTCATGTTTTCTAGACCTTTAATTTTGTTGTTGTTGTTGTTCTCCTCTGGACTTTCTCCAGTTTGTCCACATCTTTCCTGAAATGTGGCACCCAGAACAATATTCCACTTGAGGCCTTATCATTGTGGAGTAGAGTGAAGAATTATTTCTCATGTCTTGCTTCACCACCCTTCCCTCCAGCAGTGAGACCTGAGGGAGTTTTGACTATTTATAGGTCAATTTTTCCCTTTGGTAATAGGATCAGCAAAGGAGGAAACACGCCATGTAAGCTCCTCACCCTCCCGCCAACAGTCACTGGATCCCTGCTCCCATTTGGGTCTCATAAATTGTAATGCAAGTGCTATGTAATGGACAGCAGCTTTCAACCTTTTAGAAGTATTTCACCTAAAAAAATTAATCAAGCTCCTAATTAAGCTTTTCAAATAAGGAACAAAGTTCATATCAGCCATGAGTACAGTAAGTTTTATTAAAACTCATGACCCATTTTTTTAATAAAAATAATAATAGGCTAAAGGTATTTCAAAATAATATTTTAACCCCCTGCAGACATTGCTGCAGTGAAATATGATGTTTTTCATGTTAGTTGGCAATGGTCTGGGGACATAGCTAAGGTCTCCATAGTATGTAAAAAGGAGGAAACAACTAAAAAAATATTTTGGTTACCTCTAAAGCTTGCAAGGAAAAGTATTAAAAGTGAACAATTTAAGGGCACATATTTTTTCATTAAAAACAAAATTAAAAGTTATGCTGAATCCAACATTTTGATGTGAAATCTCAAACCGTGTTGAGGGAAAGTAACAATATTTCTAATATCTGTATTCAATTTAAAAGGGATAAAAATGGGGAAAGGAAACAATCTTAAAATGACAGTTAAAGATCAGTTTTTACATAATTGCAAAACAGCATTCCAGGGGTCTACCATGCCTCCTTCTATATAGATGAAGGATAATCCAGAATTATAATGTCCAGTACAAAGTTTCTTTGCATTTCTGAGTCTATGAGTGAAATTTACTGCACTCATTTAAAGCCAGAGTAACCAGACTGTACACAAAGGGTGTGTAAAGGGCCTGGGCAGGTGAAATTCACCCCTCTCACTCTGGAAATAGTGAATGGGGCTGCTACTCAATGCAATCCCTGCTCCCAAGGCAACTATTATAACATGTTCTTCCAGTCTATGGCTAGAATAGTCATTGCAGCACTTCTTTGCCAGTTGCTGGTAGTTTTGGGTGCCAGTGGACTTGTTTAAATGATTCTGTAGATCAGTGGTCCCCAACCTTTTTGTGGCCAGTAGCACATTCATGTTTTCAGAAGAGTATGGCGGGCGCCAACAATTTTTCAAGGCTTATTTTGTATTTGTACATTAATTAATATGAAAACGTCATATTTAATATAACATAATATATGAATCCAGAGAGAAGAGAGAAGCCGCGAGGACAGAGAACAGTGGCGCCCACAGCCTGCAGCCCTGTCAGGCACGGGGCAGCGGCTTGTCTCCCCTGCTGGGCACTAGGCGGTCCCCGCGCCTGCTGGGAACAGAGAACATCATGCTCGCAGCCTGAGTTCTATGTCCCCATCAGGTGCGGTGCTGCGGCTTCTCTCCCCTGCTGGGCACTAGGCGGGCACACATAAATGCCCCGGCAGGCGCCATGGTGCCTGTGGGCACCACGTTGGGGACCACTGCTGTAGATCATTCTTTGCTGGCCTATGCCTGGCTTGCCCTTATCATGGCCTCTTGTGCTGACCTATGCAGACTTGGCACAGAAACCCCTTCCATTGCACTTAGTGGTGTGAAAATTATTCAGTGCATCCTTTCCGTCCAATGTCCTCTTGTATTGCCCCTATTGTGCTCAGCACCTGAAACTGACTCTCTCACCAATGTTAAATTTTACCCTAAAGATCATACCAATTGAAACAGAACTTCTCCAATTCTAGCTTTCAGAACATTTTATATATGCTCTGAAAGCATATATATAAAGTTATTTCTTTCTCCCTGTAGCATACGAGCACCTCCAAAATATTTGAAAATAGAAATACCTCTAAAAATCTCTGCTTTACCCCTTCATAGAGTGTAAGCAAAAGAACTTGTTATGTTTTATTTTTTGGTGGGTGGGTATTTTAGTAGTAAGTGTGTAAGCGAGCAGATGTGTTTGGGTCTCTGTGTGTGTAAGAGAGTGGGCAGAGAGTTGGATGTCTGGATGCATGTTTGTAAGAGAGAGAGTGTGTTTGTATGAATGTATCATGAATCATAGAAGATTAGGGTTGGAAGAGACCTCAGGAGGTCATGTAGTCCAATCCCCTGCTCAAAGCAGGATCAACCCCAACTAAATCATCCCACACAGAGCTTTGTCAAGCCAGGCCTTAAAAAATTCTAAGGGTGGAGATTCCACCACCTCCCTAGGTAACATAGAATATGTGTGTTTATATAGACAAGTTTGAGGGAATGATGAGTCGTGGAGTGAAGTTTCCATCTAGTAATGAACGTGCTCACTTTCATGCTTATTCTTGTCTTTTCCAGGAGTGAGTTCCATTATTTAGGTCCAGTTCCTGTGAAAGTTCTGCCTCTACTGTTCATGAACTCCTCCTGTGTCAATAATTTCATTTTGCCAGAGGAACATATCTAACATGGATTTAAGCCATTTCTGTTGGTTTAATTTGCAGCAATTTTAGAAATGTTAAAGGTTCATTATTTTTCTTCAATAAAGAAAATATCATATTCCCTTAGTAATGATTTAAAAAGGAAATTTTAAGAAAGTTCTGATGTAATATTGAAAATAAGGATAAGTGAATTTGCCGAGCCAAAACAAAAACTGTCCTGACAACACTACACATGAATCTGTTCACCATTTGGAATATTCTCTATTGCTTCTACCTTTCTTAAATACATTTTACCTGCAGTTAGACCCATTCAACCCCATTCTATTTCACAATATTTTAACTCCTTAGAGTGTATTTTGTAGAAGTAATCATGCCACGGATCAGTGTGTGAGCTTGAATGGACAGT
This sequence comes from Mauremys reevesii, assembly GCF_016161935.1. NCBI lineage: Eukaryota > Metazoa > Chordata > Testudines > Geoemydidae > Mauremys > Mauremys reevesii. The sequence continues at coordinate 119,585,836 of NC_052624.1, read as the reverse complement.
TATACAAAACTTAAATTAAATGAAAAGACTAAGCGGTTCAGGGAATTGGGTAATGCTTTGTGCAAAATTAAAAAAAATAAAGGGCTACCCAGAAGTTACTGAAGGCAGAATGTGGGCCCGTCTTTATTTTATTATTATTATTATTATTTTAATTCAGATCATGCTTTAAACAGATCACTGAACTCCTTAGTCTTTTGATTTAACTGAAGATTTGGATAACAATCCTTTCTAGTTTTTGTTTTGATCCACAGCATGTTTACTGCTACAAAACATACTCTAAGGATTTAAAATATTGTATAGTAAAATCAGTTTAATGTAAAATATGGAAGAGTGAAGGTGAAATCCTGAACAGATTAGTAAAAGAATACCTTCCTAAGGTCTGTAAGATACAGAGCATGTCCAATTTCAGGAGGTTCTTAGCTTCTTTCAGGGCTGCATCTTCCATTGGAGTCAATGAGAGTTTTTCCATTCACTTCCTTGGGCTCAGGAGTGGTCCCTAAGTGACCAAAGACCCCATATGAATGATTCTCTAAACTGAACAATACCCTGCTTCAGACAGCCCTCTCAATCAGCTTTGTGCGCCTGGTTTAAAAAGCAGGGCTTGAGTGTGTACTTGTCCTTGCAATATAATGTTGCTATATAAATGTATGCTCTGTGGTGGATAATGCACTTTTTACCAGCCAATCAGAATGAAAGTTTCAAGTATAGCATTTCTTTTTAAAAAGACTTAAAATTAAAGCTCTTAATGTGGATTCCCAGATCTTCAAAAAACTCCCTGCTTTCCATATTAGAGAGAGTGAAAAAGAAACAGTTACCGAATACTTTAAATTGAGACTTTCAGCGGGGCCTTCTTAAATAAAGTTATTTCTTACTTAAAACCTTGGTGAGTGCCTAATTACTTTCTTTAGAGCCACTTTGAATTGAACCATATGATTCCAATGTGTATTGAATTTAATTTCTACTTATGGGCTCTTCTTCCTTTGATTCTGCATTTCTAGCAAGGAGAGCTCCTTACACCACATTAATCATAATATATGGAAGGTCTTCTGTGTTGCTTCTGCTGTGCACTAAGTTGTCCCCGAAGATAAAAAAAATCCCCCTTGGAAGAAAAATCTCATTCTAAATAAAGATTTAAATTGAAATTATTGGAGAAGTTAAGAGGAAAAGATATGCCCAGCAAAATTAGAACAAGCATTTAAATGGAAGAGGGTATCTTTAATTATTTTCTTCCTTGGCATAGCAGAAAATCCCATGATATAATAACTAAGAATACTTTGGGGGGGGTTAAGAGCCCAACAGCAGAAAAGCTAATGGGATTTTTTTTTCAGATGCAGGTTAAACTGATGGTACTATAAGTCTACTGTCAAAACATTTCAGCTCACCATCTGCTACACGTTAATTTGCAATAGAGAGAGAGGTGAAATGAGCGTGTAACTATTCAGAGGAGAGCCAGGCAAATTCAGAACTTTTTCAATTAATATTCACTTCAAAGTAAACATGACATCCCAGGACTCTTAGACAATGGAACGAGGGATTATATCTAAACATTACATTTCTATATAGACACAGTATGGCTCTAGAATCCCACTGTGTTGCAAAGAATAGCGTCTAAAGGGCTAGACTAAGCAATTATGGGCTATCTTTCTTTGAACAGGTAAATTCAAAGTGGCATACAGCAATGCTTCAAAAAAAGTGCTGCTCTGATGAAAATAAATGCTGTATTGTTAGTTTGTGGGAAACAATATTTGTATAAGCTCTAATTCCCAGTCCCAACAAATTGAGTGGGCCAAGAAACTAAAGCTGAAAGACCAAGAACCTGATTAGATAGATAGATAGATAGATAGATAGATAGATAGATAGATAGATAGATAGATAGATAGATAGGTCAACCAATTTCACATATGCTCCTCACCTGCCCCCAAAACAACTCTAATAAATGGATTAAAAATACTAGATTAAAGTTATAGAACTGTATCATCACACATCTACACTTTTGTGTGGACAGGGCGGGACAGGTACTCATAAAATGGGGAATACTGAGTGATATTGTCTTCCCCTTTCCAGGATCACAGCCCCTTTGTCATAGGGGATTCAAAGCTTTTTGGAACATGGCTGGATAGAACTGGAGCCACAGGATTTATATCATATTGTCCCCCCCCGCCCTGATGAACAAGTGGAAAATCAGGTATAAATTCCCATGGAAGTTAATGCTTCTCATTGTAGGGTTAATTTCCATATTTCCTGGCTCTGAATAAGAATAATTCTGTCTGACTCAAAGGAAATACATGTTACTAAAACATCCCAAAAATTTGTAAAGGTGTATCAAGTATGAAATTTGTAGAATATCTTTTGGCTAGCGTACTGCTGATGATGCCTGTTACAAATCGTAGGCGAGCTTTTCCAGTAATTAAGCATTCGGCCATCATAAGATTTACAATATGATTATCCCATTTATTATTACAGAGACTGTTTGTTAGGGCCATTTCATCCTAACATAAAGACTTGGAAAACAACATGTAGTGGTAATATTGTGGTATTATTGTGGTAAAAATGTTGATTGACCTGTTTGTGGCTAATCAGAACAGTCCCAGTACTGTTTTATGCTGAATAAATGTCTCAGACAGCTTACTCTAAAACAGAAGAGGTAACTGTAAGGTTTATAGATTGGAAGGTTTCTTCATGCACATGTTCCCTGAGAAGAATGGGATTTCCACCATGCCAGTCTTTTATCCCCCATCAGCATAAGTTTCCCACAAGAAAAACAGTAAATGCTATCAAATCAAGAATGGCATCCTAATGAATTTCTGTTGTGTAGAAACAAGACAGTAACAGTGTTCTGTTCTAGCAACTGAAGACCACATGACACAGCTGCTAATTTATATCTGAAGTGAAGAATGTCCAGTTGTAGCTCTTTTGCTGATAATAGCTGCACTGATGCAGTCCTGCTTGGAGGCAAGTTTCTTTATCTTACACAGTCATCTAATGCTAAACATCCAGAGCAAAGGTGGTATGCTCAACCATAATTTAAAGGACCATGACATGAAGAAAGGGTTATGATGTTTAACTTATAGGGCATCCAAATGTTATGGGCCTAAGCAAGTTCCTATTAGCAATAACTCAAGTCCACTGAAGAGATTTGACATTCAAAACTGATGAGCACTAATCCCTGGGGCCTGCTCCAACCTAGCCATGCTCAGGCCACTTGGTAACCTGAGTGACCCAGGAGTCAAACCATGATAACCCTCTTCAATTTAAAGAGCTGCTTCTCTCCATCTGTCTCAGTTCTGACTCTGCACAATAAATTTCCCAAAGAGCATAAAGAGCCATCTAGTGTATATCAAATCAATATCATTGTGGCTTGCAGCGATATCTGAGGCTACAGTTCACAAAATAAACTAGGCCAGGGGCTGGATTTCTGCCCTTGGCAATCAATCAGGCTCACTGGGTCATAGATTTTAGTGTAAATTAACACAGCAGAAACAATCATGCTCCCCAGATGGTGATATAATACAGTATTTGCTTTTCTTTTTTCCCCATTCCATTGCTCATGCTCAGCAGCTAAGCTGTACTGAACAAGAATAATAAAAAGCAATGATTAGAAAGGTGGTGGTAATCATAAAGCAGAACATTAATATTCTCCTGACAAATGTTTATAAAAATGCCAATAATATATATATCAATGATGTCCATTTGTAGCTGTTTTGCTGGTAACATTTAATAATAAAAGGGGGGATAATATTAAATACTAACAGAACTTTAGAAGATATGAAATACATTTTTATAAATGGTTATATTTTTTTCATTAGCAGATTTGAATAAAATGTTGTAAAATATTCCAATATTCTTCTCTCTGATAACAGCGTGATGGATAGCATCAGCATAGTTTCCCCTCTTGTGATTTAGAGTTGCACCAATATTCATGTAGGAATTTCCAGCATTTTTTTACTGGAGGAATTTTTATTCTTGTTTCCTTATATGCCATTGTTATGCACAGAAAGATACACAGTATTTCAGGGTACTCACCTTTATGCAAATCTCATCTTTTGAAATTTATTCGGAATTGATGTATATAGAGATTTATAGGAAATATTATATTGATATTAGTCTGAAGTAAGACTGTATATTACATTTTATGTTATTACCATGAGAAGGGAAATGTCAATATTTTCATCATTAGCAGTCCAATTTCTGAATAACAAATATCTATCACTTTATGTTATTTTATTTCATGCAGCTTCTAAAAACATTTTATAGAAAGGATATATGGTATATGCTAAGAGGATTGGCATGTTTAATTTTTGTAATACTAATTGGATATCTAAGTAATGCAGTAGAAATTCCTGGTTAGCAAGCATTTCATTCTTTAAACATATTTTTACTTACCATATTTATTTATTTGGGAAACAATTAATTTCCTTATATAAATGATTTTTCACTTTCATATATATTACTAAAATGCTAATCTTTGTCCAAATGGGGCTTGGTATAAAATAGAATTGCTTAAGCATAGTAATTATCATGCAATGGTTGCTTCTGAAGAACAGTTACAATATTAGAACTTACCAAATAATAATGAGCAGTGAATAATTTATATGATTAAACAAGACCTCTTTTTTTCTGCCAGGAACATAAAGAAACATAGAGGCTTCAGAGTTAACTTCCCATTGTGATGAATGGAGGCAATTTACGCCTTTGTGAGTGGCAAATCCAGGGACCTGTTCTGTGTCCTTAACGGTTGCAGGGGGGAGAGGGGAAGAAGATTAGGACACTCCATGCAAGAGTTGCAAGCCCTGTGTGTGATACAGCCTATCTCTGTGAACTCCCTGTTGGTTGCTGCATGGCCGGTCTTTGGGCCTGGAGTTGAGGGATCCATAGATATACAGCAGCAATTCCCTCCTACACACAGTGGAGATACAAACTGGATTAGCAGCCAGGATGTAACTCCAAGATTTCAGAATACACTTTCTCATTAATTGTAGAGGATCTCCCCAGCTCAGAGTTTGTCACTGCATTAATTTACATTCAGCTGATATTTGGAAGGTTTTCTTTGATACTAGGGCTTTATTTTTTCTGAAGGTGTAATTTTATATGGATTTAGTTAAGTCAATGTGGAAGGCTGTGTGAAAACCTTCATTTCAGTTTAAACTAGGTTTATTCTAGTTTAGTTTAAGATGACTAGGCCTTGTGTACGCTCCCAACCTGCCAGGCCTCACTTGTCAGGAAATGTTTCCTATTCCCCATTGATGAATGGGTGACTGGATTTTTAAAGCCCAAACTTTATATATTCAAGGGCAGAGAGGAGAGAACTTTTACAGCCTCACAATAGCCTGACACCATCAGTTCCAACCTTCTTTGAAATGTATTAACTGTATTAAATATATTAACTGTCCACATCTTCATTGAGACTGCCAGGATTGGGACAGAGGGCAAGAGACAGAAGGGAGGGGAAACTATCTTTCTTGGATAATCACAGAGCTCAGAGTAATTATCGGGATGTTTTGAGGGCAGGAGGGGTATCCACTGAAGGCAGAGATGAGAAGTATGAAGAGTGTGATGGATTGAAGTAGAAGAGGTCTGGAAGCAATGAGGGCTAGACTTGTGTGGGCTGGGCACAGCCCAGAATAAGGAATAAGGTTTTTAAAACCACCAAACACCTGAATGAAGGGACTGCAATTCTGCATTTTTTCCCCAAAGCCTGAACAACAGGGAGGAAGTTTCCTTGCCCTCTCCCCTAGATTGCATGCCCAGGCAAGGGTTAGATTCAATCCAGTCCATACTGAATAAGAAAGAAAGAAATTAAGTGAAACCGCATAAAATGGATGATATGGGAATCAGTAGAAACCCCTATATTTAGGTTGTCTAACCCCTTCTGTTATAAAAAGTTCTTGTTACCATTTACAAGAAGGAAGCTCTAGCACCTTCAGTGTTTGCAACAAGCCTTTGAAATGTGGCAGGGTAAAAGCCTTTAGGCAAAGTAAGTGCTTTGACTTTGTCCATTAAATTCCAGTTTGGTTTAGGTGAGTTAAAACCTGTTGAAAATTGCCTTTTCCCATCTCATATTTGCATTCCTCATGCAAATTCAGGCAGTATGCCAAAACAATAACTGAACATTACATTTCTAAAGAGCTGGACCCGCAGCATCACCGAAGCAGGGCAGAAACAGAAATAGAAGCACTTGGGAGCTGCCAGGCTCCCCCTTGTGCCTGAGGCATAACAACATAAGAATGGCCATAATGGGTGAGACCAAATGTCCATCTAGCCCAGTATCCTGTCTTCCGACAGCGGCCAATGCCAGGTGCCCCAGAGGGAATGAACAGAACAGATAATCATCAAGTGATCCATCCCTGTTGCCAGGGCCGACTCTACCATTTTTGCCACCTGAACTGTTGAAGCAAGAAAAAAAAAAAAGCCGCCCGGACTGAGCTGCCCCAAGAATGCATGGAATGCCGCCCCTTAGCATGTGCTGCCCCAAGCACATGCTTCCTCCCACTGGTGCCTGCAGCCAGCTCTGCCTGTCACCCTTTCCCAGCTTCTGACAAACAGAGGCCAGGGACACCATCCTTGCCCATCCTGGCTAATAGCCATTGATGGACCTATCCTCCATGAATTTATCTAGACACAATATATGGCCCCAGGATCCCGTCCTCCCCTGAGATAGCAGACTTCTTCTGCTGCCCACTAAAGAACTTAGTGCTGCAACTCAAGAGGTAGAAGTAAGTATTACCATGCTCAGGGCCGGCTCTACAGTTTTCGCCGCCCCAAGCAGCGCACCGAATTGCCGCCGCCGCGGACAACGGGAGAGTCCGTGTGCCCTTAGGGTGGCAGGCGTGTTTCCGCGGTGGTGGCAATTCGGCAGTGGCTTCTATGTTTAGCTGAAGCCACTGCAGACAGCTAAACATAGAAGCTGCTGCTGAACTGCTGCCACGCAGAAACGCGCGAGCCGCCCTAAAGGCACACGGACTCCCCCCGCTGTCACGGTGGCAATTCGGCGCGCTGCTTGGGGGCAAAACAACAGGGACTTACCTAGGGAGGTAGTGGAATCTCCTTCCTTAGAGGTTTTTAAGGTCAGGCTTGACAAAGCCCTGGCTGGGATGATTTAGTTGGGTTTGGTCCTGCTTTGAGCAGGGGGTTGGACTAGATGACCTCCTGAGGTCCCTTCCAACCCTGAGATTCTATGATTCTATGACTGCTGCCCGTTGCAGATTGCCGCCCCAAGCACCAGCTTGGAATGCTGGTGCCTGGAGCCGGCCCTGACCATGCTTTAGAGTCAGGATCCAACCATGCTCCTGACACTGCAGGTGTTTACAGTCACAAAGAAAAAATTTATTCTTTTAAAAAAAAACCTTAAGAAATTACATGCAAACCCCCATTTTAAAAATAAGTTAAGGCTCCAAAATCAAACACTCAGAAGTCAAGAAATACCAGATTTACATTTGCCTTTGCAACTTTAATTCACCACCACCACCCCTGGTGCATATACATTATGATATAGCCTTTGATTAAATGATCGGCTACTATTTTATCCACAGGACTCCTGCCTCTTTTAGGTCATAGGTTGGATGCACAGGAAGACAGAATTGAGGTAACCAGAAATGAGGCTTTTCCTAACTTTCCAGGGCTTGACTTTGCCCTTAGTAACATTATTTTAGATATTTTAACGTAATTAAAATAATATACTATACTGCATCCATTTCTCTTCATCTCTTTTTCTCTATATGTTGTCTATTTGGAACAAGGACATGTTTTATTATATGAATATAAAACACTAAGCACACTTTTGAGTGGTAAATACATAATAATAGTTACTAAATTGTAGCCAATATGATTATGTGCTAATATCTGAAATAGTCATGCAGAATAGGTTATGTCACTGATCTGCCCTACATCATTTATGGAATTTCCAGTGTTCTAATGTCCTTTCAATGAACCCTAAGTGAGCCTTAAGTTTGTAATGAAAACTGAAACCAAAGGAGTTTCTTGTGGTTTAGGATTTTTAACAAAGTTTCGCACCCCTCTGATATCCACATGTGGGGCCAAAAATCCAAATGTTCTCAACTACTTTTGAAATAATATTAATTATAGTGAAGCATGTATTTCCTCACATAAAAAGCCCTTATCCTTTCATTTTACTCTCTTTTAAAATATAATAAATGCAATAGAATGTTGCAAGTAGAGTAGTTATTTTGGAGTAATGCATTTCTCAGTTGAAAGCGTGCACAGAGTACATATTAATATTATTAAATATATTATTCTATATTTACTATTATTATTACTGTGTCTTGATTCTTCAAACACTTATGCACCTGCTTAGATTTAAAGACTCATTAAAATCTTGAGACTGATAGTCCAAGGCTGGGGCAAATGCTGTCTTTGGACACAGATCTCACTCATTGTTGCTTGGGCTATATCCCAGATTCCTTTGCTCTGACAGAATGTCTTTCCTCTCCCCATCCCTTACATTTCATACTCATGCTTCCACTGTCTAGGCAGACTTCATCTATCCTCTCTCTATTTTTGCCACAACCATCAAGTTTCTGCCCTTAGAATTCAGTTCTGTGAAGGGGCATTATTATTGTGCTTCCTTCTTCCAAAATATTTTTTCTTTGCTATTTCTTGCCCCATGCTTCCACTATTTTCTTAAGACTCAATAGTAACCTGGCCTAAGTCACTGCTTTGAGAAGTAAGGGGGCATTGTAAAGTGTCCCCTTGCTTCCTGTGCTGGCTACCCACAACACAAGGCATGGGGAGGACAGCTGCCAACAGACTGCTATTCCATCTACCATGCAGAAAGATGGCTTGTTTTCTTGTGTTTTGCTGGGAAACTGAGAGTACCTTTCCCAGGCCTGAAGAAGAACCCTCTGAGGCTTGAAAGTATATTAGCTCACCCACCTTGTCTCTCTAACATCCTGGGACCAACATGGCTACAGCTACATTACATACTCCTTCTCCCGCATACATGATTAGGGAATGACACTATTCCATGTGAGAATTTATCAAGAATTGTTTTCTTCTAACACTCAACAAGGAAACAGCATCATCCCTATTATCCTTTTGTCTCAGTCAGGGCCGCCCAGAGGGGGGGGCAAGAGGGGCAATTTGCCCCAGGCCCCAAGCCCCACAGGGGCCCCCACCAGAGTTTTTCGGGGCCCCCGGAGCGGGGTCCCTCACTCCCTCCGGGGGTCCCGGCAAACTCTTGCGCGGCCGGGCGTAGGAGCTGCTTCTGCTCCCGGTCTTCGCCGGCGGGGGGTCCTTCCGCTCCGGGGCGGAACGACCCCCCGCTGGTGAATTACCGCTGAAGACGGAGCTGGACCCGCCGCCGAAGCGCAGCCCGGTCTTCGGCGGTAATTCGGCGGCGGGGGGCCCTTCCGTTCCGGGACCCGCCGCCGAAGTGCCCGAGACCAGCGCGGGGCCCCCTCCGCCAAATTACCGCCGAAGACCGGGCTGCGCTTCGGCGGCGGGTCCCGCTTCGGCGGTAATTCGGCGGCGGGGGGGCCCCCGCCGCGGGTCTTCAGGGGCACTTCGGTGGCGGGTCCCGGAACAGAAGGCCCCCCCCGCCGCTGAAGACCCCGGGCCCCCGGAATCCTCTGGGCGGCCCTGGTCTCAGTCCTGGCTTCACTACAGAGCTTCTGCCTAGAATCTTTTCCAGCCTCAGCCTGCCTGGCTTCTAGCTATAGGTTTAGAGAAACTATAGTCCTCATCCTAGGCACCTTGACATATAATTACAATGGCAATCTGTAACAGCAACAAAACCAACAACAGCAGACCAGCTTTCATTTTTCTCTTCTTCTTCTGCATGCAGAGGAAGGTCTCACAGAACACAGGTCCAGCTTTAAAATATGAAACTCGATAGAAGGCCTTATTATGTCTAATAAACTATCCAGCTGTCTCGGCTGTGGATGAACTTTGAGCCCACTTTAGCATTGAGGTTTGCATGAATTTTTGTACTTGCTAATGGGAAACCATTTTATGAAAATAATGCCTTTATTTCCCCAGAATAAGCAGAATTACCTATTCGTAAAACCAAAAGTAATGTGGTGTCTAGACTGGCTGGAACAAATCTGATTGCCGGAGTTTAGCGATAAGGTGGATGAGATCAATTTCTGTTGGTGAGAGAGACATCCTGGGACTGACATGCATACAATTCCGGAGTATAGACATTTAAATAAATTCCGATAAGCTTTAGGCAAAGACCCAGACCTGAAACTCCAAACATTTCCTTACAAACCCTAAACTTCCAATAAATCATGTGAGAATTTGGGCAGTGAAGGGAGTGCCAAATTGGGTCAATTTGAGGTTTGGCCCCATGACTAATTTAACTGCAGGCACTTAAGCTTAAATGGTGATTATTTCCCTTTTTATTTATTTATTTTGTGGCTGTAAGGTTGTTAGGATGGCTTGTTTTCTTCATTTTAACACTTTACATAAATTTCACTAGTAGACATAGGATTAAGTGTGCCAATTCAAATGGTACAAAGAACACAACTCAATTACTTCATGACTTAAAGTAATAAAAAGAGTCAGAACTAAAATAAAAGCAATCCTATTCTATACAAAAATGGCTGTAGCAAAACTAGAGTGGCTTATTGCAAAATGTACACAAAACTGTAATGATTGGCATATTTGCCAGTACTGTTATGTTGTTTCCCTGAAGGTCATAAACAACAAAACAAAATTCTCGAAAGCAATAATCGGTTTGCTTTTTAAAGTAATATTAAAAAGCAGCTTAACTTAAAGGGTATACCATGAGAAAATCATTTCTAATTATTTTAAGTAATATTTAGATCAATTCATAGTAATCTTATTATCTTTCATGTTTATGTCAGAATTAGATTACTTTCATGTTTGTTTAAGCTCTTTTGCTTTTTAAAATGTCTGTTTCAAAGACAAATTGAGCATAGTTAAAATAATCAATGTCCTTTGTGGTTTCAGCATATGCAAATAACAACAATAGTTAAAAGAAATTTAATACTTTCTTACAGGAACCATTATGCTCTTTTTGGCTGGCTACTGAAGAAAACAGAATTATCTAGTTAATGATATAATTCATTATTACTACCTGCATATCAATGCGTAACTAAGAGTTCATTAAAAAAAACTTTGATAAAAAGCAATATGTTCTGAGAAAGGATAATAGCTTCGTAGGTTCTATGCTTGTTCAGCACTATCTCAGGGTACATCTATTTCTCGGGGAGCGATATATCGTGTCTCATCTAGACGCGATATATCGATCCCCGAACGCGCTTCTGTCGACAGCGGAACTCCAGCAGCATGAACGGCGGTAGCAGAGTCGACAGGGGGAGCCCCGGATGTCGATCCCGCGCCATGGGGACGAGAGGTAAATCTATCTAAGATACTTCGATTTCAGCTACGCTATTCACGTAACTGAAGTTGCGTATCTTAGATTGATCCCACCCCCTAGTGTAAACCAGCCCTCAGAAACTATTTGTTGTTCACTAATAAAGACTAGGGCCTGATCTACACTAGGAATTTACATTGGTTAAGCCTTGTCTCTCAGGGCTATGAATAAATCCCAAAGTAAGAGACTGCCCATACATTATGTAATACATTAAGGGGTTGGTGGGTCCTTAACTCTGCATATTTGTTTCTGTGTTACACATTGTTACAAGGGGTGCGTAGCATATCCATTCAAGTGACACCATCATAGGACATAATCACATCAGACACGCCATCAGGGACTCGTACACCTGCACATCTACCAACGTGATATATGCCATCATGTGCCAGCAATGCCCCTCTGCCATGTACATTGGCCAAACCGGACAGTCTCTACGCAAAAGAATAAAAGGACACAAATCTGACATCAGGAATCATAACATTCACAAACCAGTGGGAGAACACTTCAACCTCTCTAACCACTCAGTGACAGACTTGAAGGTGACAATTTTGCAACAAAAAAACTTCAAAAACAGACTCCAAAGAGAAACTGCTGAACTCGAATTAATATGCAAATTAGATACAATTAACACTGGCCTAAACAGAGACTGGGAATGGTTGGGTCATTACACTAATTGAATCTATTTCCCTATGTTAAGTTCTCCTCACACCTTCTATGGGCCATCTTAATTATCACTTCAAAAAGGTTTTTTTCCTCCTGCTGATGATAGCTCATCTCAATTGATTAGACTTTTCCTGTTATGCATACTTCCACCTTTTCATGTTCTCTGTATGTATAAATATCTCCTGTCTGTATGTTCCATTCTATGCATCCGAAGAAGTGAGCTGTAGCTCACGAAAGCTCATGCTAAAATAAATTTGTTAGTCTTTAAGGTGCCACAAGTACTCCTGTTCTTTTTGCGGATACAGACTAACACAGATGCTACTCTGAAACCAAAAAAAGTGTTATATAATTTATTGACAGCCCCTAACTGACTTCCTTACTTAATTGTTTGCAATGTTGATGTAGCTGTCTTGGTCCTAGGAGGAGAGAGATAAGGTAGGTGAGGTAACAAATTTTATTGGACCTACTTCTGTTAGTGAAAGAGACAAGCTCTTGAACTCCATCCACGGAACTGTTTTTCAGGTCTGAGGAAAATAATCAGAATGTCACAATTATACACAGTGTGGAACAAATTGTCAAATTATGGAATTAACACTTGTTGCATGAAGCCATTCAATTACAGATCACCAAAGCAGGAAGAATAGGTGGATAAGGCTTTTTTTAAACAACTAACAAAATCATCCAAATCACAAGACTTGGTGGTGATGGGGGACTTTAACTACCCAGACAGCTGTTGGGAAAATAACAAGTTCTTGGAATGTATCGGAGACTATTTTTATTTCAGAAGGTGGAGAAACTACTGGGGGGAGGCTGTTTTAGATTTGATTTTGACAAATAGGGAGGAACTGGTTGAGAATTTGAAAGTGGAAGGCAACTTGGGTGAAAGTGATCATGAAATGGTAGAGTTCATGATTCTAAGGAATGGTAGGAGGGAGAACAGCACAATAAAGACAATGGATTTCAAGAAGGCAGACTTTAGCAAACTCAGGGAGTTGGTAGATAAAATCCCCTGGGAAGCAAGTCTAAGGGGAAAAATAATTGAAGACAGTTGGCAGTTTTTCAAAGAGACATTATTAAGGGCACAAGAGCAAACTATCCCACTGTGTAGGAAAGATAGGAAATATGGCAAGAGACCACCCTGGCTTAACCAGGAGATATTCAATGATCTAAAGCTCAAAAAAGAGTCTTACATAAAGTGGAAACTCGGTCAAATTACAAAGGATGAATATAAATAAATAACACCAGTGTTTAGGGACAAAATTAGAAAAGCCAAGGCACTAAATGAGATCAAATTAGTTAGCAACATAAAAGGAAACATGAAAACATTCTACAAATACATTAGAAGCAAGAAGAAGACCAAGGACAGGGTAGGTCCATTACTCAATGAGGGGGGAAAGACAATAACAGAAAATGTGTGTCATAAACAGTTAGTTAAGGGTTAAGGTTTGTTTTTTACCCATAAAGGGTTAACAAGCAGTACCTGTGAACACCTGACCAGAGGACCAATCAGGGACATGATATTTTCAAATCCCTGTGGAGGGAAGTTTTTTTTTTCTGTTCTTTGTTTTTAGAGAGTCTCTCTTGGGAGTTAAGGGAGTCCAGACATCTTAATCAAGTCCTCCCAAGTTTCTGCAATAAATTCTTCTATTCAAGCTAGTGAGTATTAACAACGAACTAGTATTCTTATACTTTTATTTCTGTATTTGCAATTCTATGTTTTGCTATAGAATTTCTTTAATTCTGTACTGTTATTGCTTTTGCTGAGAAAGAAAGGAGGGGGGATTCTCTCCAGAGATTGATAAGTTTAGACCCTGTGTATTGTTCCATCTTGGTATTACAGAGACAGTTACTTTATTTTTATTCTTTAATAAATCTTTTCTGTTAAGGACTTGGTTGATCTTTCCTTGGGTGAATTCTCAGGGAAAGGGGAGGAGGGAGGAGGACGGCATCCCTCTGTAGTTGGATCCCGGTATCTCTCCTAGGAAAAGGGATGGGGGAGGAAGCAGGGGGGAATGGTTTATTTCTCCTAGGTGTAAGAACTCCATGGATTTGGGGCTCTTGGGATCCCCAAGGATTTTGGGGAAGGACTGTGTCCCAATACACGTACATTAATGGGTGGTGGCAGCTTTTACCAGATCTAAACTAGGATTTTAGTTTAGGGGAGTCCATGCAGGTCCCCATATTGGAACCCAACAGCTCTAAGTGGGGGTGAGACCTATGACAATGTGGAAATGGCAGAGGTGCTTAATGACTTTTTTGTTTCGGTTTTCACCAACAAGGTTGGTGGCGATTGAACATCTAACATAGTGAATGCCAGTGAAAATGAGGTAGGGTCAGAGTCTAAAATAGGGAAAGAACAAGTTAAAAATTAGTTAGACAAATTAGATCATAGAATCATAGAATCTCAGGGTTGGAAGGGACCTCAGGAGGTCATCTAGTCCAACCCCCTGCTCAAAGCAGGACCAATCCCCAACTAAATCATCCCAGCCAGGGCTTTGTCAAGCCTGACCTTAAAAACCTCTAAGGAAGGAGATTCCACCACCTCCCTAGGTAACACATTCCAGTGCTTCACCACCCTACTAGTGAAAAAGTTTTTCCTAATGTCCAACCTAAACCTCCCCCTCTGCAACTTGAGACCATTACTCCTTGTTCTGTCATCTTCTACCACTGAGAACAGTCTAGATCCATCCTCTTTGGAACCCCCTTTCAGGTAGTTGAAAGCAACTATCAAATCCCCCCTCATTCTTCTCTTCTGCAGGCTAAACAATCCCAGTTCCCTCAGCCTCTCCTCATAAGTCATGTGCTCCAGCCCCCTAATCATTTTTGTGGCCCTCCGCTGGACTGTCTCCAATTTATCCACATCCTTCTTGTAGTGTGGGGCCCCAAACTGGACACAGTACTCCAAATGAGGCCTCACCAGTGCTGAATAGAGGGGAATGATCACATCCCTCGATCTGCTGGAAATGCCCCTACTTATACAACCCAAAATGCCATTAGCCTTCTTGGCAACAAGGGCACACTGTTGACTCATATTCAGCTTTTCGTCCACCGTAACCCCAAGGTCCCTTTCTGCAGAACTGCTGCCCAGCCACTCGGTCCCTAGTCTATAGCAGTGCATGGGATTCTTCCGTCCTAAATGCAGGACTCTGCACTTGTCCTTGTTGAACCTCATCAGTTTTCTTTTGGCCCAATCCTCTAATGTGTCTAGGTCCCTCTGTATCCTATCCCTACCCTCCAGCGTATCAACCACTCCTCCCAGTTTAGTGTCATCTGCAAACTTGCTAAGGGTGCAGTCCACACCATCCTCCAGATCGTTAATGAAGATATTGAACAAAACCGGCCCCAGCACAGACCTTGGGGCATTCCACTTGATACCGGCTGCCAACTAGACATGGAACCATTGATCACTACCCGTTGAGCCCTACCATCTATCCAGTTTTCTATCCACCTTACCGTCCATTCATCCAGCCCAGACTTCTTTAACTTGCTGGCAAGAATACTGTGGGAGACTGTATCAAAAGCTTTGCTAAAGTCCAGAAATAGCACATCCACTGCTTTCCCCTCATCCACAGAGCCGGTTATCTCATCATAGAAGGCAATTAGGTTAGTCAGGCATGACTTGCCCTTGATGAATCCATGCTGACTGTTCCTGATCACTTTTAAGTGGTTCAGAATTGATTCCTTGAGGACCTGTTCCATGATTTTTCCAGGGACTGAGGTGAGACTGACTGGCCTGTAGTTCCCTGGATCTTCCTTCTTCCCTTTTTTAAAGATGGGCACTACATTAGCTTTTTTTCAGTCATCCGGGACCTCCCCCGATCGCCATGATTTTTCAAAGATAATGGCCAATGGCTCTGCAATCTCATCAGCCAACTCCTTTAGCACCCTCGGATGCAGCGCATCCGGCCCCATGGACTTGTGCTCGTCCAGCTTTTCTAAATAGTCCCAAACTACTTCTTTCTCCACAGAAAGCTGGTCACCTCCTCCCCATACTGTGCTGCAGAGTGCAGCTGTCTGGGAGCTGACCTTGTCTGTGAAGACGGAGGCAAAAAAAGCATTGAGTACACTAGCTTTCTCCACATCCTCTGTCACTAGGTTCCCTCCCTCATTCAGCAAGGGGCCCACACTTTCCTTGACTTTCTTCTTGTTGCTAACATACCTGAAGAAACCCTTCTTGTTACTCCTAACATCTCCGGCTAGCTACAACTCCAAGTGTGATTTGGCCTTCCTAATTTCATTCCTGCATGCCTGAACAATACTTTTATACTCCTCCCTGGTTATTTGTCCAATCTTCCACTTCTTGTAAGCTGTTTTTTTGTGTTAAGCCAAGCTGGTCGCCTGCCATATTTACTTTTCTTCCTACACATAGGGATGGTTTGTTCCTGCAACCTCAATAAGGATTCTTTAAAACACAGCCAGCTTTCCTTGACTCCTTTCCCCATCATGTTATTCTCCCAGGGGACCTTGCCCATCAGTTCCCTGAGGGAGTCGAAGTCTGCTTTTCTGAAGTCCAGGGTCTCTGTTCTACTGCTCTCCTTTCTTCCTTGTATCAGGATCCTGAACTCGACCATTTCATGGTCACTGCCGCCAAGGTTCCCATCCACTATTGCTTCCTCTACTATTTCTTCCCTGTTTGTGAGCAGCAGGTCAAGAAGAGCTTTTCTCCTAGTTGGTTCCTCCAGCACTTGCACCAGGAAATTGTCCCCTACACTTTCCAGAAACTTCCTGGATTGTCTGTGCACTGCTGTATTGCTCTCCCAGCAGATATCGGGGTGATTAATGTTTTCAAGATGTTTTCAAGTCACCAGGGCCTGATGAAATGCATCTGAGAATAATCAGGGAGATGACTGAGGAGATATCTGAGCCATTAGCAATTATCTTTGAAAAGTCATGAAAGATGGGACACATTCCAGAAGACTGAAAAAGGGCAAATTTAGTGCCCATCTATAAAAAGGAAAATAAGGACAACCCAGGGAATTACAGACCAGTCAGTTTAACTTCTGTAACTGGAAAGACAATGGAGCAAATAATTAAGCAATCAATTTGCAAACACCTAGAAGATAATAAGGTGATAAATAACAGTTAGCATGGATCTGTCAAGAACAAATGTTGTCAAACCAATTTGATAGCCTAGGGAGGTTGTGGAATCTCCATCATTGGGGATTTTTAAGACCAGGTTGGACAAACACCTGTCAGGGATGGTCTAGATAATACTTAGTCCTGCCTTGAGTGCACGGGACTGGACTAGATGACCTCTTGAGGTTCCTAGTTCTATGATTAGATGAAAATGAAATGGACAATTAACATTTCTGCAGATGGTCTATTCTGAGAAGTTATATCCACATATCTAGTCTCTCAGGTATTTGAAAAATCCACACATCTGAGGGCTTGTCTTCACGTACAGCGCTACAGTGGGGCAGCTGCACCAGATGCTATTATGCATATAGGAGAACTTCTCTTGGCAGCGCAGTTAATCCACGTCCCCAAGATGTGGTAGGTCTACACAGGGGATTAGGTCAGTATAACTATGTCTATCAGGGGTGAAAATTTTTCACACCCCTGAGCAACATATTTATACTGATATAGGTCTGTAGTGTAGACCTGGCCTGAAACATGTAGCTATGCCAACCTAACCCCCATTGTAGTCAGTGATAGGTTGGCAGAAGAATTCTTCCATCAACCTAGATACTGCCTCTCAGGGAGTTGGTTTATCAACACTGATGGAAGAACAATTCCCATTGGCATTGGTAGTGTCTACATTGGACTACTACAGTAGCATAGTTGCAGTGTAGCACCTACTCTGCTGTAGTGTTTCAAGTGTAGACATACCTTATTGGGTTACAGATGGTTGTAACATAACATCAAACCAATGTCTCTGATGAGTCCATAATCTTTGGTTTCTAGCGGAGTTATGGCTTTAAGCTCCCAGGATCATCTTTTGAATGTGTTGTTCAGGTTTCCTTTGAGGAGGAGAACTGAGAGGTCAAGTATGGAGTGATTGTTCTGTGGAAAGTATTCACTTGTAGGTGGTTTTGTGTTTTATCATTTTCTGTGATAATGGTAGAAAATGATGTACAGGTCCAGTGTTTCAGGCTCTCTCTCTACTAGACTTTGTATTTCAGAGTTACCTGTTCAGTGAGATGAATGAAGACACTTCCTGTCTCTTATGGAGCTATTGTTTCAGATTCTCTGAAGACTCATTAAAATATTTCTTTGACAATTACACTTTTATTTTATTCACCTTTGGAAATTGTTTTGTTCAGAATGTTAGGATAGAAATATAATTGTTTAAAAATGAAAGCTAAGATTCTGGAGCATGATTCTATGTAAAAGGTGGATTCTGCAGCAAATTTCACACGAGTTATATCGTAGAATACACAAGGCCTGAAAATACTCTTTGCCAGGTAACAGAGTGATTAAGAGGCCTTCAGGGAAATGAAAACAAATGAGAATTTTAAAAAAATGCATCAGAAATAAAATCCTCATTGGAGAGTCAATAGGTATACCTGACCATGAGCGAGCACAGTGGTATATGAAAAAGGATAAAGAGATTCTAGAGAAGTTAAATGATTACTTTGCACCATCTTCACCACAAAGGATAATAGGAAAATATCTTATGGTTACTCTTACCAGGTAATGTGGTGAAACAACTTGAAAAATAGATTTGCAATAAATTACTAGGCCCAGAACTGTACGGTATTTATGAGAATACTAAAGGCACTAAAGTAAAGTAGTTATGGCTGTTAACTAAATACATAATTTATCATTAAAAGTGACTATCACATGTAGGAAAAGAAACCTGAAATTTAGAGAAGATGGATTATTTCTTCATTTGAAAACAAGATCCCTGGTGGAGAATCACACATACACACACACACACACACACACAACTTCAGTGTTTAGTTACTTAAATTTGTTCCTTTTTCTGCCCTTATCTCTTCTTGATGGGTTCCTGAGGCTGACATCCTCTCTTCTCCTTCTGACTCTTCTTGTAATACTGAGTGGGGCTTATCTCCTCCAAAGCAGTGTGTTTGGAGACAGTATGGTATGCAGGGGCGGCTCCAGGCCCCAGCACGCCAAGCGCATGCTTGGGGCGGCATGCCGCGGGGGGCGCTCTGCCGGTCGCCGGGAGGATGGCAGGCGGCTCCGGTGGACCTCCCGCAGGAGGGGCACCAAGGGCCATGAAAACTGTCACTGAACCACAGCGGACTGCTAAATTACCCAAAAGTTCACAGTCCCTAGATTTTGAAAAGTTCTTACCTGTACTGTGTTGTCGAGTATTAAAAATAGTTTGCTGTTAATTACTGTTTCTGTCATGTTTGTTTGCTGAAGACTTTCTGTGAAGGGGGGAGAGGGGTTTGGTAATTGCACAGGACATTCACCATGAATAGGGTACAGACATGGGGGCAGGATCAACAGCAGGTTACTCACTGAGTGCAGTCACTAGGCACCCTGGTCAGTCTGTGAGGTGTTTTTAATGTTCTGTTCATAGGCGGCAGGTGCCCTGCTCCAGGTATACTTGGAAGTGGGTCTCTCCCCCGGCCCTGCCTGGATCGGGCCCTGGCCCACGTGGGTCTCCAACCGCCCCATCAATTCCCTGCCTGGAGCAGGTCCCAGCGCCCACCTTCCACCCCTCCCCCGGCGTGTCGTCTCCCCCCTGCCCCCACGCTGCGTCCCTACCTGACAGTAGAGCGGCTACCGGCAGAAATGCTGTCTGCTGCCCCAGGGTCCTAGCGCCTGCCATCCACAAATGGCAAGGCAGGTTGCCCTCACCCTGCCCTTCTACCGTAGCCCTGAGCCTCTACAATGCCCCAAACCCTCAGCCCCAGCCACAGCACGCAACACCCTATGCCTCCCCCCACTTCCCACACACCCCTCACCCCTTCCTACGCCCCCACCCCCAGCCCAGAGGCTGCACCCAAACTCCGTCCCAAAGCCTACACCCCTCACCCCTTCCTGCACACCCACCTGTAACCATCCTCCCCCCAGAGAGCGCTGTAGGAGCAGTAGCCTATCATTCCTAGAGTCTAGAAGCGGTCTCTACATCACTGCACACTCTACCCACCACAGTCCGCGTCCCTGTTTCAAACCTTTAACGCGAAATCATTATTAAAGAAAAGGTTTTTAAATAACAATGCTCCATTAACTTTATTTGTACACGTGTGTTGGAAGGGGGCAAACGGGGTGAACGGGGTATGAAACTGCAGAGGAGAGTCAACAGTAACTGGGTAAAGAAACAGGGGCAGGTTCAGCTTCTCTGTAAAGCAACTGGACAGTCATAGGTTACCCTGCTCTCTGAGGAACCTAGCTTTCAAAGCCTCCCGGATGCACAGCGCTTCCCGCTGGGATCTTCTAATGGCACGGGTGTCTGGCTGAGCGTAATCAGCAGCCAGGCGATTTGCCTCAACCTCCCATCCCGCCATAAAGGTCTCCCCCTTGCTCTCACAGAGATTGTGGAGCACACAGCAAGCTGCAATAACAATGGGGATATTGTTTTCACTGAGATCCGAGTGAGTCAGTAAGTTCCGCCATCTCCCCTTGAGACGTCCGAAAGCACACTCCACCACCATTCTGCACTTGCTCAGCTGGTAGTTGAAGAGCTCCTTCTCACTGTCCAAGGCGCCTGTATAGGGCTTCATGAGCCAGGGCATTAGCGGGTAGGCTGGGTCCCCGAGGATCACTGTAGGCATCTGCACATCCCCAACAGTTATTTTGTGGTCCGGGAAGAAACTACCTGCCTGGAGGCGTTTAAACAGACCAGAGTTCCTGAACACACGCGCGTCATGAACCTTGCCCGGCCACCCGACGTTGATGTTGGTAAAGCGCCAGTGCTTGCAGCACCATTGAAAAGTAGCCCTTTCGGTTAATGTACTGGCTGGCCTGGTGGTCCGGTCCCAGGATAGGGATGTGAATCCCATCTATAGCCCCACCGCAGTTTGGGAATCCCATCGCGGCGAAGCCAGCTATGACGACCTGGACGTTTCCCAGGGTCACTACCTTCGAGAGCAGGAGTTCAACGATTGCGTTGGCTACTTGCATCACAGCAACCCCCACGGTAGATTTGCCCACGCCAAAGTGGTTCGCTACTGACCGGTAGCTGTCTGGCGTGGGAAATTTCCACAGGGCTATGGCCACTCGCTTCTGCACAGTCAGGGCTGCTCGCATGCGGGTGTCCTTGCGCTTCAGGGCAGGGGACAGCAAGTCACACAGTTCAAGGAAAGTGCCCTTACGCAGCCTGAAGTTTCGCAGCCACTGTGATTCATCCCAGACCTGCAGCACTATGCGGTCCCACCAGTCCGTGCTTCTTTCCCGGGCCCAGAATCGCCATCCCATAGCATGAACATGACCCAGTGCCACCATGATCTCCACGGCGCGGCGTACCGTGCTTTCTGAGAGGTCTGTGCCAGTCTGAGACTTCATGTCCTCACCGCGCTGCCGCTGCCTCCTCGCCCGATTTCTCAGCATCTGACTGTTGAAGAGGTGTACGATAAGGTGTGAGGAGTTGACAACGGCCATAAGTGCAGCAATGATCGCAGCGGGCTCCATGATCGCAGTGGAGTGCTGTGGCGTCCGCGCTGTCACTTATAACAGGAAAAGTGCGCAAACTGATTTCCCGCCGGCGGGAGTGACGATTGAATGCTGACAGTTACCAAGGACCACCCTCGACACAGTTTTCCCCCCAGCAGGCATTGGGGGCTATACCCAGAATTCCAATGGGCAGTGGGGAGTGCGGGGAGTGCACCGCTTCCAAAGTCGACGCTTGCCCCGTTAATGTGGACTCACAAAGTCTAATTAGTGTCCTTAGTGTGGATACACAAATTCGACTTCCTAAGGTCGATTCCACAAATTCGACTTAAGTTGATTCGAAATAGTCTTGTAGTGTAGACATACCCTTGGTCACTATGGATGAAATCTTGGCCCCAATGATGTCAATGGAAAAAATCCGACTGACTTCAATGGGCCCAGGCTTTCACCTCATATCACAAAAAGAGCACAACAGGAATAGCAAAGAAGGCCAATGAAAACGAATAGAGCCAGGTGGTGAGAGGGCTTCAGGTTTGCCAATTCTTACAATTTTATCATAAGTCTCACAGTATTTGGTGTTTCTCTAAAATCCCAGTCCCTGAGGACATATTATTTCATAGAAATGTCAGCTTCCATTGCTTAGGCAAGTAAGTTCAGAATCCTCATGTTTGTGCAGAAAAGCTTGAAAATGTGATCCAAGTGCACCCTCTTCACTAAAAAAAAATAGAACAAATAAAAATAACCCAACATTTTTTTAATTTTTTTAATATGTTTTTTAAGCCGTTTCATAATTTTGGGTTCTTGGTCTTGTTTTTTGAAAGTTTGAGTTTGGCAATACTGAGGTTTCTATTGGAGGAAAGATTAAGATAAATCTAGAAAAAATTAGTTCAGAAAGAACAAAGCTAAGATATATAAATTAATTAATATGAATGTATAAAATAAAGAATGATTCTAGAGAAGTGCAATCATTCCATAATAAAAGAATAAGGGGAAATTTGATGACAAAAATATACATTTAAAACAATTTCGAGGAAATACTTTACATAATATAGCATTAACTTATGGAATTCACTGCTGTGATTTATTGTGAACATAAGTTAATGACTTATTAATATTAACATAATTATTAGCATTTATCTGATTAAAATTATTTCCAAGGTTACATAAAATAGGATAAAAATTACAAGGGCTATCAATACTCATGCTTTCAAATATAAAATAATCACCAGCTGGGGTCAGAAAGAAATATTTTAGCATGGTATAGCTGGGTATAATGAGGGGGTTTATATCTTCTTCTGATACACTGGACACTAAACACTATTGGAAGTAGGGACCATAAGCCTATTCTGGAGTGGCAATTGCAATGGCCTCATGTACTGTACAACAAAATTTTATAAAGATTGGGATTACACATGCAGACAGTACATTTACAGCAGCAAATATGACAACAAGCCTAGTCATATTTCATAAACACCATCACAGCACTATTCAAATGGTATGGAAACAACTCTGCTAAAAAATCTATACTTTTTAAAGCATTATACCACCTTGTTTATGTTTTTTTTTCTCTTTAAAATCTTACATAGACTATACAAAATTATGATTGTGCCCCAAGTAGAAATGTGGGTTATAATTCAATATGGTCAAATTGTAATGTGAGTACAGAGAAACTATAATGTAAATGCACAGGTACAGCTATGATTACTGCAAATAACTAAATGCACACTGTATTTGAATAATAATAATAATAATAATAATAATATAAAGTCTTTTTTGAAATTGGTCCAACCTCTGCATAAGTGGATTATTGGAAGCCCAGCATATTGCTAGCAAATATTTGTGATCTCATGTGTTCAGGAAGTATATAAAATGTTCATTTCTTAAAAACAAACAAAATACTAAGTGTTGGTATTGAACAGGAGCATTAGTGCTGGACATCTTACTATTTCACCTCTAAAGTTACTGGACCATGTTATAGTAAGAGCAATCAATATTGGTTAATAGGCCAGATCTGTGTTATTAGTATTCTTTACAACCTTGACATACTTCATTTTATGTACAGATTGCCTATGAAACTTGGGCTTATATCTTGTCTAGACAATGCCGTACATGGCCATTCAAATTAATAATGTGCCAGAATTATCCTATGCTTAATGCAGCTGTGCTCTGTATTGACTCTGAAAATTAAATTTACTCCACAATGCTATTGACAGCTGGGTCTCAAGCATATTTAATGGATTTGAATGGAGTTTGGGCTGTAGCTTGTGCCTCCAGGCAAAATGTTGAAACTCTAATAATTTTCATTAAAAGTGAGAGTGCTTTATCTATATACATTTTATTTCACAATATGTGAAATTATCCTAAAAAGAAACTTAAGGTCACCTTTCAGTTTACCCAAAATACGCAAAGCGAATAAAGAGAAAACAAAAATAACCCTCTCACTAGCTTTAAAATAGCATTCTTCTGCTTATTAACAATGTATTGCAAATGTGTAGTTTGGCTATCCTGTTTCAGTTTAGAAGAACAGCTTTAGTTCCAAGAAAGCCGACAGTGTCCTTTGAATTTGATCTGTACATAATGAAAAATCTCATGCATAACATATTTATTGACAGCCCTGGAAATTGAACTCCTTTTTTTATTGAAAGAATAGATACAGCAGACAGCATAAGTTTATTTTCATCACTGAGCCAACGTTCCTCTGCCCATTCATTTTTGAGACTCTGTTAAAATTGCCAACAAAGGTGCCAGCTAGTCATGTTTCTGTTTCAGAACCTGTTCATGAGAAACTGGACTAAGAACAACAAATAGGAACAAATTTTGCTCACTATTGACCTGACTCAAAACGGCAGTTCAGAGGTTAAAGGCTACACATGCTATTACCAAGAATCCCCTCAACAATCAAGTCTGGCCAATTAACTATTATTGTCATAATTTCCTCATCATAACAATTTTTTAAGATTATCAGTCTCCACCATTTCGGTATTTCTGGGGCTGTAATAAATCAAGTATTTTATAGATACCCATGAGTACCAACCATTTTGGTGTCACCCTATCAATTAAAAATGTCTTGTCATATGTCTCTGTAGCAGTATAAAAGTAGAAATAGCAACATATACTGTCGTTAAGGAGTTGAGGCTGCAAAACATTTTCGATTACATGTTCTAAGTTGCTTATAACTTTCTGAAATTTTCTTTTTTGGGACTTAAAATGTTCAGGCTCAGACTAGTTCTTAATTTTTGCCAGGGCTTGCTAGGGCTGAACCTCTGGGTTTGGCAGTCATAGCCCCGGCACTGCTGGGCTTGCCAAATCAGTTATGAAAATAAAAAAAAATGCTTGAGCCCTGGTGCCTCTTTCATTATAAATGAAGCACTGTCTCAGGCTTCCATGATTTTTTCTTTCTTTCTCTTTGAAAGTTTGAATACAAAAAAATCTGTCATTTTTGAGCACGAGGACATAAGAACAGTGAAAAGTCTATGTTTTTCCCATTTTAAAAAATGATAATCCTTTCTGATCAGTGCTACAGTCAAAATGGCTAGGGTAGAAAACTGAAATTTGACAGCAGTTTTCTTCAAATTGCGTGCTGGGGATACATGGACTCTTTTGCACAGGATTTTTCACTATACTTGTAAAACACTCAGCTTAAGAAAGGCTGTATTGTGCTTGAGGGCATGGTGAAAAGATTTCTGAAGATACATATGGCAGAAACAGAAGCCTTTGCTGCAGACACTGTTGATTTAGAAATAATTCAATTTCCATTGAAGTCAGTGGGAATTGGATCAGATTAATAATAAGGCACAAAGAGAGAATAAATATTCCTGCACACCTTGTAAAGTTCACAGAAGGATGCCCTCCAAATTTACTTTAGCGCTTCAGTCTTGTAGCAGCTGAGGGGCTTTTACCTATGGACCTTCTAAAATGTGTAGCACAGGACATTCCAATGGTGTCTAAATCACCAAGCAGAGCTGCTGCTTTTCTTTTAACCATCTCTTTTCCATTAAAGAGTCTAGCAAATTTCATACAAAAAGACTTTGTTAAGAGAATGTTAAGATTCAACAAATAAGGAGTCAGAAGTTAAGAGACTGAAAAATTAAGACTGCATGTGAACTTGTCAGATAAAAGAGACATTTGATGCAACTTATAGCATTGTGTACTACCCTCTGTATATCAGACAAACAGTGTCCATGTAAAATTTTATATAAAAGTTCAGAGTAAAATATGTTCCTACAATACACTATGTATTTAATATACAATCTAGAGGAATAGTGAAAAAATTCTGGCATCAATAGGGCACCTGAGTTAGCTTTCTACTAAACTACTGTTGTCTCTAAATTGCATCTCAGAAAGACTGCTTTTGATTGAAAATAAAATCTATCGTACTTAGGTGCTGACAAATTATTAAGATATATATCATAGATATAGACAAGAACTTATAAAATGTTTAGGTTTATAAAGACATACTGGACCAATATGATAATGAAATTAGTTTCAATAAAAAAGAATGAAAAAAGTTCTAAGATGGTACATATGCATTTAAAGTTGTAGGGAAAAATGTGTAATGTCATATGGTAACATTTTAGAAATGGCATGTGTTAATGTAATTAAATAATGTGTTATGATGCATACACACAGCGGGCACAGTTAAAAGACTGCATGGGGAACCTTAATTTTGGCATTTCCTGAGTTTGGGGGCTTACACTTGCAAATGTAATATTCTGTTGATATGGGGCCAGCTCATGTCCTTCCAAAAAAATCTATGCTTAAGAAGCAAGAAACTGCATAATATTCCTCTCATGGACTTTCATCTGCATTTTGCTGTCAGGGGATGGACTTGGCTCCTCACAGAAAAAAATGAAGGTGTAGTCCGCAAGCCCCGCAGATGCCCTGAGATCCATACAGATCTTGAGAATCCACTGGGAGCATGGGGTTATTCAAGCTTGGGCCCCTGTGCGTTTGCCCCCCCCCCCCCACACACACATTCTGATACGGCAAGCTGATTGGAACTTTGCTACTGAGGACTCCTCTTTGTGGCTGTCTTCTGGACCCCCACTGCACCTCAGAGAAGGCTGTTGGGCTATGCCAGCTTTCTTCTCTGATCTCTGCTGAGTGTTATGGCTAGGAGGATGGTTGATGTACTTTTCTTCCTTCTTGAACTCTTATCCTGGCTCAATAGTCTACATAGATCTCTGGGCCCTCTCCAAATGGAGAACCAATAAGCATGATAAAGCCTGTATTTCTTTTGTACTGAATTGTGCTATTCAATGCCTCACATGTCTGAATTTTTTCATATTGAGTAAGTCAGGAAATGCTTAGCTCAAATTAATCTCATTAAAAAATAAGAAATTGTTCCATCTATGAAGACAAAAGTTAGTATCTTTCAACAATCAAGATGTAATGTTTGAATAATATAATCATATTTTAACAAAATGTTAATATTACAAATGGTGCCTCTTTGTGCCAAAAGTTTCTCTTCTTATGACTCCAAACAAATAAAAGAACAAAGATTGCTTCAGCAATACTGTCAGAACTGTCCAAACTACTCAGCTACGGTCTCTCATTCATAAGATCCAGGAAGCTGAGCTAGTCTTCACCAGCATAGTTGTTAAAGGAAAATCACTATTTTTCCTCTTGATGCATTGGTTTTTCAGAAACACATCAAATCTCTCAAACATAATGTTCCTTGAATCTTGCTGCTGCTAATGATGGACGAGGTATACCATGTAAAAGTGAAAACATGTCCCAGAGAAGTCCTTTAATGGTAGATTTCCTCAGAATGTGAGCAGTTTTCTTTCTCCTTTCCTTTCTTTTGTTGGAGATAAAAAGGGAGGGTGGGTGAAATGCATTCTGTTCTCATGCTTGATTATTAAAGGATCCTAGGGTACAACTATCTGATGTCCTATTCTCCTGGTTGTTGCAGTGTATGCAGAGTTGTGGGGCTTTTTATCTAAAAAAAAGGAACAAATGCAGCTATCATGTTCAACATTTACCCTTACTGAATTCATTTCTTAATTATGGAGGCATTGGTAGCAGCCCCATAGTTAAGGTTAGGTTTTGGGGCCTCCAAGTTTTACAAACTATGTCTGCTGTGACAATTGAATTTTCTATAACATATTTATTCTCAAAGTGAAAACAGTTAAAATACTCCCTTTTAATATTTGGCCCCAAGAATATCATCTTATGTTCATACTTCCCCTACATGCGTAGTTGCTCATCACCATCCCCTCCCACTATCCCACTCCTTCCTTCATTTTACTGTTCTTTTCCCAAAAAGACTATTGAGACTTTTCTCTGTGCTTTTCCCTTCTAGGATACTTGCTTTTACTGCTATTGGTACTTACGCAATTCATACTGTTATAGATCCACACATGCTACCACCACATGTCACAGTTCAGGGCAACTCCACCTGTATTTCCCTGCAGTGGTTCAGCTCGAGTACCCATTCATAGGCTTCAAGCACCCTAGCTATTGCCTCTCGGGTGGAGACATGACTCTGTCCCTTTTGACCTGGGTATTTCCTAGTTGAACAGTTTCCTTCCTGCATTGTAGTATCCCCAGCAAAAGACAGGCTGATTAACAGGCTTCTTTTGCCTTCTCTTCAGAGACAGTTAACAGTGTATTTATCTACCATACAGCTTTTTCTAAGCAAGTGCATTTTATTCTTAAAGTAAATGCATTACAGGGAAAACTTATTAAAATAATATAGGAATCTATGTGCATGCTAATAAGATGACCAGAGATCACTCCAGCTCCAGCATGGATTCGGGCTGGTGAGCAGTCCTTCAAACTTCATCCAGGGGTTTTACTGTGGTTTCTAAATCAACAGTGTCTGCAGCAAAGGCTTCTGCTTCTGCCATATGCATCTTCAGAGGAGTTAAACTGAGCTTCAACTCCGAATGTAGTTAAAGGTGTTATTCAGGGGTTACTGCTACATACAGCATTAGCTACTTTTGAGGACCATATAAAATCTTGGAACCTGTCCTTTACAGTACATACACGTAATATATTTATTATTTTACATAGTTCAACAACATGCTTGTTTATTTTCCTTTCAGAATAACAATGGCAAGATGGTGAAATCTTTATTAATTTACAATTATGGTTCTATATCTGCATTCTCTATGAATACCATCACTAAAAATCTAAGAAATCACTAATAAGCCACCATTCATATTTGCTCTAGCCTCAGTTCGCATGCCTCACCATCCAAGCACCATAATAACTAAACACAGTTACGGGTTCCTCAGCTCCAAAACATACTCAAACATGGAGCCAATCACAATGCAAACATCCTGTCCCCATAACCATACACAAATGCACAACCTGAACTCTGACCTCAGGGAGATAAACTGCCAATAGACATCTGAGTAGTCAGATTTCTCAAATTTCAGACCTGCAGATGTGTGACAAAAGCATCAGGAATGTGTGACAAATGACAGAAATTTGGAAACAACTGGCTTTTGTTACATGTTGCAGATTGTAATTGTTTTAGATGGAAACCATGTTTAAATTCTGTTTTCTCATTATGTGAGAAATAAACCAATTGTTTTAAACAAAATTTGGAAAAACAAAACAAGTATCAAAAGCCACCAAACAAAACCACAAGAATCCCACCTCTCCCAAGGGTTCTCCCAGTAGCAAGGTTGAACCCAGGAAATTCAGATACCCAGGAAAAGCTTCTGGCACTCTAGCTAAAGCAGTGCTAAAGGAGGACTCCTTCCCTAGCCAGTTACAAAACTGTTTGCTAGACAGCAGTCAAATGTTAGGGCTCAGGTGTGTACTCTAGTGGTTGAATTAGTGGTATGGACGTACATGCACAGTACATAGATTTGGCACATTCATTCTGAAAGTATGTGTGGCAGTGATTTGGGTCTCATATATGAAACGTCTAGGTTCTATTCCTAGCTCTGCCAGAAGTGGTCATGTGCTACTCCTCAGTTACATTATCTGGATATATGGGGAGAACGATACATGCCTCTCTCTCACAGTAAGAAGAAGGAATCCATGCTCCAATAGTAAGGGTTTGATGCAGACAGAGAGGCAAAATGAGGACAGATACATACATGTAACTAAGTGGCAGGCCATAACTTTTATTAAACTTTAGCACAGCATAGGGGTATTACTTACCCAAGTATTTAATTGGTTCCAGTGCAGGAGTTACAGGGATCCTACCATATAACCAATAACTTAGAGTAGGGTCTCCTCAGCGTACCCCCCAGGTTTCAGCTCACTCTGAGTCCTACCATAGAGGGGGCAGAAGGATGGGGATTTCAGCCCACAAGGGCCACAAGGTCTCACCCTATCCCATGGCCCAAGGATCATCATCAAATCCCAGGGTTTTTTTACCTTTGTGAACTATTCATTTTATCCTTTGAACTGCACTGGAAATCAGCTGTGAGGTGTGATGAATTAGCAACTCAGTCAAGTACCTCAGTTAGGTAACGAGCGGATTCCTCCTTAACCCACTGTGTCTTGAAAGTACTGCAAGGAAGGTGAAAAAATTCTCAGTCCTATGCCACTTGGCCCATGGGACGAAAAAAAATCCTTCGTGACCTTCAAATGGGCAGTCATTTAGATCCAGCATTTGTTAGGCGCGGTTCCCATTCCCAGTTTGAGGTGGGCTGCTGAAACAAAGCTGGAAGAGGCTCCACATGGCCCCCACCCCAGGAAAAATCCTGGGAGCTGGGACATGCTGCCAATCAGTACCCCCCCACACACACACTAACCAATGGGTGCCAGAGACTTCCAGAGGGAAAGAAGAACTGCCACATATCCCTGAGCAACTGTCTCCCTCTCTCACTGCTGGGACTCCCCACTTCACTTCTGGCCCCATCAAGTTCCCCCTCCCATTGAGGCAGGTGGGTGGCATTTTGATGTGCACTGAAATATTAACAGCAGTCAGTAGAAGAGGTGAGCTTAAAACTCCTGGGTCCTAGTTTAGTGGACCTCTGCTTAAGCCAAAGATATTTGGAGAATATCTTTCTCCCTCTCCCCAAAACAGCCCCCCTCTTGGCAGTGCTCTGAAACACTGAGGCATAAGTTGTACCTGGAAAATGCCAAAAAATCCAAGACACCTGAAAAGTCTGTGTGTAGTAGTCGTGACAAATAGGAGAATACCCTGGATGAACCTTATGGAAATGTGTTAAACCTTATTGAATTTAGTTTAGTATCTTTGGGGTCCATTGTATTAACATGCAATTGTTTATGTGTTATGTGGGACACAGACAGTACATATTTCCATGGAACGGGTGAATACAACTCCTCCAGGAACTGAAAACAGGGTGAAAGAGTAGTCAGTCAAAGTCCCTCAGGTTGTAATATCTCCAGAGATGCACCAGCCCCTGCAGAGATTTGCATAACTAGTTCAAACTGGTTTCTCCAGAAACCAACAAACAATGAAAGGATTTTTGGTTAAAGAGCCCGGTGGCAAACTGGTGCATGGCCTTCTTTCTGACCCAGCAAATGGATAGGCTCTCCAGCCCATGGACGGCCCAAATCTTTAGGAAATGGTTGCAAGGATTTTGGCCTATGGACGGCTCTTAAGACTGCCCTTTGTTATTCTGAAAGGAAAGTAGACAAACATGTTGTTGAACTATGTAAAATAATAAATACATTACGTGTATGTATTGTAGGGGACAAGTTCCAAAATTTTATATGGTCCGCAAAAGTAGCTAATGCTGTATGTAGCAGTAACCCCTGAGTAACAAGAGAATTTATCCTAGAGACTAGGTCACATGTTGACAGACTTGACTTTTAAAATGAAGTATGTGGGGGGAGGCAGTAGCCTTTTAAATCCTCCTGAAAAAATAAGTATATTATTGATAATTTCACCTACATTCTTTCACAATCTCCAAATGGATTTTATTTGCATAACATTTCCCAGGAGGACTTTGCTATAAAGAAGCCTTGCTGAACAAATTTCAGAAGTTATCATTTCTTTAAAAATACATTTGTAAATAAAGTAAAAGATCTACAGCACCTCAAGTATAAAAGGTCATCCCCTATGAACAATAACAAAATAATTTAACATTAAATAAATGGTTTTGTTTTAATTAATTAGGAGATTGTCATAAACAGATAGTTAAGGGTTAATGCCTCTTTTACCTGTAAATGGTTAAAAAGTTCACCTAGCCTAGCTGACACCTGACCAGAGGAACCAATGGGGGAACAAGATGTTTCAAAAGGAAGGAGGGAAGTTTTCCTTTGTTTAGAGTTTCAGTTTCAGCCGGAGTGAAAAAGATCAAGGAACCAGCCTCTTATCAGAGTAGTAAGTTTTAGAAAGGGATAAATAGGGTTATGTTTATTTTCTTTGTAACTTGTCTTGTTACTATTAAGGGAATTATCAAAATTTGGGTATTCTTGTGTGTATTAAGTTTTTGCATCCTCTGTGTTTTGAGTCTGTTGTCTGTGAGAGTAGCTGATATGCTAATCTCTCCCAGAGGGTTTTCTTTTACCTTTCTTTTCTTTAATTAAAAGCCTTTTTTCTTAATACCTGATTGATTTTTTCTTGTTTTTAGATCCAAGGGGGTTGGATGGGAGAAAGGAGGGGGGGTGGTTAATTTCTCCTTGTTTTAAGATCCAAGGGGTTTGGATCTGTGTTCACCAGGGAATTGGTGAAGAGGCTCTCAAGGCTACCCAGGGAAGGGAATTAGTGCTTGGGAGTGGTGGCAGCGATACCAGATCTAAGCTGGTAATTAAGCTTAGAAGTGTCCATGCAGGTCCCCAGATCTGTACCCTAAAGTTCAGAGTGGGGAAGGAACCTTGACAGAGATAAACTGAGCTTCACCTCCCAATGTAGTTAAAGGTGCAAGCTTGTATTGGTGCTCTCACTGAAAGGGGAACTGGAAGAGCTGACTACTCTAGACTTGTGACAGCTCAGAGTTCCTCTATGCAGGGGAAATTCTTCACTGTGACACAAAATGGCCTTAGCAGACCAGAAAATATATCCCTATGTACTTTATTTGAGCTTTAGATATATAGTCAGATATTCAAAGGTAATTATGCATCCAAAGATGCAGATAGGCACCTAGTGAGATTTTCAAAAATGCTAGGCACCTAACTTCCTATTGCCCCTAACTTGAATAATACCCAGGTAAATGTAAAAGCAGAAAACCTTATTTTAAAATACTTTGCACTCAAGTGTATGATGAAAGCTATCTTCCAGAAATAAATTAAAATCAGTCTAATGTAATATCCAGTCAGAAAATATTGAGATTTAGGGATCTATTCCAAAACACATTGAATGTAATTGAGAGACTCCCTTTGACTTCAAGAGGCTTTTGATCAGGTCCCAGTTGAATATTTTCAAGCACAGTCAATGAATTAAAGTGGTGAATTTTCTGTAACTTTAAATCAGGATTTGAGGACTTCAGTAACTCAGACAAAGGTCATGAGCCTGTTGCAGGAGTGGAGGGGTGAGGATCAACATGATCATCCCTTCTGGCTTTAAAGTCTATGGGATTCCGTTCTGATACTTTTCACGCCTTATCTAGTCTGATGTCACTAGCCTTTCACCTATTTGATCTGGGTCCAAATCCTAGTTTCGATCAAAATTAAGTTCAGAATCTTATCCTACAATTTAGTGGCCAGCTAGTGATTAGATCTGGTCATGATTTTACAAATGTCATTTTTTTAATTTGATTTTTTCAAAATTTGAAAACCAATGCGGGAGTGGGAGAAGAGAATTGGCAGGAAAGAAACTACACCATTTCTCCCCATTTCTCATCAAGTCTAATAGTAAGCTTTTATCCAACAAGACAAATCAGCATAATTGTCTGATTTAACTAAGGAAAGGCTGAGACTGAATTAGTAGTAGTGCACTGAAATATTAACAGCAGTCGGTAGAAGAAGTGAGCTTAAAATTCAGGATTGCTGTAGGGAAGCAAGTGATATTAGTGTCTGGCTTTCATGAGCACCAGATTTACATACAAACATTTAAAGGATTGGACATAGGAACACAGGAATTGCCATACTGTGTAATGGAGTCTTCAGTGGCTCCCTCCGCCCCACCCGGTTATCTGTACTGGATGATCCCAGCACAGGCCCCACTTCCCCACTATTTGCCAGGGGGTGCACTGCCCTTTGTGGGCCTCCTTAGGTTTCTCCAGATGGGGGATAAAATGAAAGTCACACACCTCAACATCGGAGATACTCTCTCCCTGTGGCCCCAGCAAGGGGGTAAAGAGGATGGTGAGTCTACAGTGCTGCCAGTGATCCAGCAGTCAGGGAGGTGGAAGGATTGCTCTGGCCGGATCTCTGAGTCAGGCTCAGACTGCCCATCTTACCCTGGGAGGCTGCCATCCTATCTTCAGAGTCCTACTGAATACAGTGGGACTGCTCAGGTGGGCCAAAACTCTCACCTCCATTATTTTTGCAGGATTGAAGCTATGCTGCCAGTATTGTTTCTTTTAATCTGACATTTTTAGCATCACTAATTTTGAAGATTGCCAGTCAATTTCCTGAAGTTAGTGAAATATCTATTGCATTTTGGCCTGACATCTGCTTTTGCTTTGCATCTTCCTTAGCTGGAAAGTAAAAGGCAGAATGACAGCAAACCACTGTTTGCTGATATCTACGACATGCTGCAAATACAGAAGATATTAGACAAATACACACAAAACAATGGATAAATGATTAACTTGTCTTGGTTACTACTGCCCTATAACAGGCTCCTCTTCTTAGCCAAAGACATTAGTTTTAATTTGTTTGACCCAAATGTCAAGGCTTTCTGCCAAGAGGACAGCAAATTCTGCATGAAAACATTCTTTACATAAGTTAGGGACATCATGTGTAAAATGAGTCGACAAAGAGTAAGAGAGATCTTATTATACAATTCCAGAGACACCCCAGTTTTGATTTTTAGACTTTTTTTCATTTATTAACTTACTTCTGATGTGAACTTCTGAGCAAATGCAGAGGCTTACAGACTAACAACATTATAAGTGCTTAATCATAAATTACAGACAAGCCTACCTCATTCCTCCACATGATTTATTTCCTTATAGAATAACCTTTAGGAACTAGAAGTGTTTCATTTTTCTGCTGTGTTTCTCTGTTAATTAATTTTAGAGATGAGTCAACATTTTATTTCAGCTGCCAGGTATATTATTTGCCCATCTGTAGGAAAATGTATCACTGTATCACGAACCACTCCAGCTTTTGGCTATGTTCCTAACAACCTGTGATGTAGGTAAATAATGACAGTGTTACTTAGTTTTATATATTTTAAGGTATTTTTAAACTTTACAGCTCCATTTGTGCTTAGTTACACCTGTGCTTCCCCATTAGCTTCAATGAGATTGCACAAATATAATTGAGAACTGAATTTGGCCTTCAGTATTTCTCTCACTTCTGTCTCATTATTCATTTCAAAACGGGCTCCCCCAAGGAAGTGGTGGGGGGACAAGAAAAACTTTACTGTTCTGGTTTACAGTCTCATGCCATTTTTCTTTAGCAAGGTGGAAGTGTGTGCAGTTAAGTTGTGTGGGGCTCTCCAGGAGTCTCATTTTCAGTAGGTAATGGCGGATCCAGTAAAAGCCTTGGAGCCCACATTCTAACTCTAATCTATGTTTTCTCCCTGTGGTTTTTCAGTGATTGCTGAGCCAGTAAGTGTGTAATATAAGTTTATCTGTTATTCCTGAAAGGAAGCCTCCCTTTTTCTTCCCTTGATCTGGCTTCATTGACTATTGGAGCCCTGGGAACCCCTATTTCTCCTGACTTAATCCATGCCAACTTTTCATATCTTGCATTACAGCTGGTAATCCTTTCAGGGACAACACCGCACTTTGATCAACCATACTGGTCATACTAAGTAATTTGTGCACATAAGCCATCCCCAAACAGGACAAAAAGTGGCACTGATAAGCAGCACAAACAACATTATCTGAGTATCCCACAAAT
This sequence comes from Mauremys reevesii, assembly GCF_016161935.1. Classification (NCBI taxonomy): domain Eukaryota; kingdom Metazoa; phylum Chordata; order Testudines; family Geoemydidae; genus Mauremys; species Mauremys reevesii. The sequence continues at coordinate 119,550,399 of NC_052624.1, read as the reverse complement.
GACTGCAATTTGCAAGGGATTGGGTGGCCAGAAAAGAAGACCCTGTAGCCAGGCAAGGAGTTTGAGGTGGAGGTTCTGGTAAATCCGTATTATATCAAAATCAGTCCACTCATTCATAGACCCTGATCTAGAACAACACTTAAGCATGTGAGTAATCCCACTAAAGTCAATGAAAATTTAGTGCTTTTACTCCAGGAGAAAAAAAAAATATTTTCCAACTCTTGGGCCTCAATCTTCCAAAGACTTAAATGTATGCTTAACTTTAGGCACCATTGAAGTCAATTCAACTACCCCTGTGCATAAAGGCAATCTTCAAATAGCAAGTATAAGTCTGGTCAGACTTGGCATCAACTCACAAAAGGCTAAACCATCAATTTCCCATTGACTTAACTGGGAGTTTTGGATTTGCAAAGAATGAAAAAAAACTGAAAAGTAATACGCATTTTTCTGTTTAGTCAACTTCTTGTGAATCAAAAAGGCAATTTACTGTGTATGCTAACAATATGTGTTAACATTGAGACTTTCCAGTGTTAATGACTGGAATTATAATGAAACAATTGTTTAACAACCTTGTGCAATAGGAAGTGAGTGGGCTGGAAATAATATTATTTATTTTGATTAAATACTACATGATTTAAATTTGCCTGAAGTGAAACTATGCCGAGTAGAAAAGAAGAGCTGAATAGATTGACTTTAGTAAACATAAAGGTTGAACACTCCAGCCTATGCTGAAGAATACAGAAGAAACATTCATCCTGTTCTTTGTTGGAGATTGTTTTCAGAAATATGCCAAAAGACTCATAATAAAAGGTATAATTAAGCAATCAGACATTGCAGAGATATGTCTGAAATAACCGCCAACAATGAATTGCCTTATCATAGATTACACCACATGTAATTTAAAGAAAAACAACTGTAATTGTAAATGAAGCTTATGGCATCATACTTCATATTTACACAGGTGTGATGTTATCAGTCTGAAAGCTTTCTTTAATATAGGAACAGTATTAAAAGTGTCTTTCAACATTGCCAGAAATAATTGGATGGTTAACAACAAGTGTATTCACCTTTTCATAGGTATTTCAGCATCCTCTACGTATATCTTCTATACTACATTCAAATCAGATTGCTTTTACCATACCACTATATGTCACCAAAATAGATGATAAAGTGAAGAATCTTCAAACTTCTTTCGCTGTTAACATTCATATTCTAATGTCAAACCTATTTTTTCTTTGCTCCAAGCTTATGCATGGGCAACATTAAATAAGAACATAAGAATGGTCATACTGGGTCAGACCAAAGGTCCATCTAGCCCAGTATCCTGTCTACTGACAGTGGCCAATGCCAGGTGTCCCAGAGGGAGTGAACCTAACATGTAATGATCAGATGCTCTCTCTCCTGCCATCCATCTCCACCCTCTGACAAACAATTACTAGGGACACCATTCCTTACACATCCTGGTTAATATCCATTAATGGACTTAACCGCCATGAATTTATCTAGTTCTCTTTTAAACGCTGCTATAGTTGATAGTTATTCTATGGTATTAAGTACCAATATTATGACAAATATTTAAAAAAAAAATTTTTAAATGTGGTGTTCAGAATTTAGACCAGATCCTCCTTTGATGTAAATCAGAATAGCTCCATTTATTTCAGTGAAACCATGCCAACTTATGACCACTATGGATCTTGCCCTTATTTTTAGAATATTTATATTCAAATCTTTTTGAGATTTGGCTTTCTTCATCTTGAGGAAGGGATAGCACAGGGTTGCCAAGAGGCAGGATTATATTTTAGATGAGAAACCCACAGAAATACTGAAGGATGGCCTTGTCATAAGCTATTGTGTTGGTGCTTTCTCCTTTACATCTTTGTTGCCCTCCCCCTCAATATTCAGTCTTTATTTTCTCTTTCTGAATTTAATCCCATTAGTTCTAGATAAATCACCATTTATCACTGTAAATAATTTCACTCCGTTTATATTAGCATCCTTCCAATATTTGTATTCAGTTCCCCAGTTTCCCCATTTTATCACTTAACCAACCTATGCAAACTTAGCAAACATAGGGCTAGATTGTGTCTTTGAGGCACAGCCTGTGTTTGTGGTAGTATAGAATTGGTAATTCAGGGGGTAATTCAGGAGGCATTGTGCACAAGAAGGCATGACCCATTCCTAAGCATCTCAGTGTATGGAGATGGGTGTGCTATTTATGTCCCTGGTGTTTGGAGAAAGCAGTTTCACTGCTCCTTGGGGCACAGAAATTGCAATATTCCATGACTTCCTTGTGAGAAATAGCTTATGCACCTGACTCCCAAGCAGAGTTAAAGCACCTAAGGCTATGTCTGCAGTATCACCTATGTCTGCAAAATTTATGTCCCTCAGGGGTGTGAATATTCCACCCCATGAGCAACATAAGTTACACTAACATAAATGTTCATGTGGACAACACTATGTCAGCAAAAAAGCTTCTCCTGCTGACATAGCTTATGCCGCTTGTGGAGGTGTTTTTTTAATGCTGATGGGAGAGCTCTCTCCTGTCGGCGCAGAGAGTCTTTACTAGACACGCTGCAGCACTGTACATATAGACATGGCCTAAGTCTCCTTGAAGGTGGGGTTCAGGATGCACTCCCCTCCTTGGCATTTCTTAATGTATAGTTTAGACAGCTCCCCACTCAGTGTGCTGGCTTTTATAAATCCTATCTCCATGCAATGTATAGTGAAAGTTAGGCACTGCAACGCTTAGTGTCACAATCCCTAAGTCCCCTTTGTGAATCTAGTCCTAAATCCCTAGTCTTCCAATCAGATCTGCTAGCAATCTCCAGTCCTGACATTGGGTCTATTAGAATTCTATATCAATGTATAATTCCACTCCAGTGGATCTAACTGTAGTATTAGTTTCTAATACTGGAACGTGACAGTAATGGGATTTACGTCTCCATAAGGTCTCCATAAGGTCAGCCCATTGTTTTCATGCTCTCAACATGGGTTAAAGGAAGGCAAAAAAATTCAGTGAGGCCCCAAATCTAATATATAGTCAGTATTCTTATACCTGGAGAGTGTCTCTTGGTAGGAAAAAGAGGTGAGAAACTGGAAACTACCTACAAAAATGTTAATAAAAATGTAGAAAGAAATAATTTGTTGTGTATATGTTTCTGTATGTTCTTTAAAATATTTTAATAACAACTAATTGGCCAGTTAAAATAATATGGATACACTGAACCAAAGAATACTCAGCATCTGAAAATAAATTGTTTAACTACGTCATGTTGAAGTGAAGAAAGAACAACTGACTGTACACTGTGTATTATGCAAAGTCTAATAATAAAAGAGAGTATGCATGAATGGAACATAAATAAAGTATCATAAATAGTAATTACTAAAAATATATATAGTAAATGGTGTTCCGTTTCAGATTAGTTTAATTGAATGTGAAATGTTAGATTAAGGGGAAAAAAACTTTAGATTAAGATTGTGACACTGCAGCCCATATTCTTCATAGTGTTATTATAATATGATTATGACCTAATTATGATGTATTTTATGCAAGATAAGTCATATGAAGTGTTATTCGACAAGTTATGATTTGCTGAATATGATTATCCTATTTGTAAACATGTATCATTTTTGTATCTGAAGATATGAATATTGACTATGTATCTGTATTTCAAATGTAGTTACACCTCGATAACACCCACTAGACAAGACGCTTTCAGTCTAGATAGTGAGTGAAGAAGGGCCTATTCAGGGCAATGGGCCATTAGGAAAAAACAATAGGCCTTAGGAGAAGCTTATCTGCCACCCAGTGAACCATTCTGTGAACACTACAGACTGCCTCCAAGTAATGGCGGCTATGACTCTACAAGAACAGGTGATGAGATCACATATCTCTGGATTCCATCTTGGGATGTCAGTATTTTTCCACAAAAGAGTCTGGGGACCAATCTTTGAAACAAAGGGTTCCCGCCATATGTAAAAGCTATATAAGACAGGGAGTGACATCATCTGGTGTTCTTCACTCCCCACCCAAGAAGACTCCTGGTACCTGAAGAACAGAGACTGAACTGGGGGAAGTGCTGGACCCAGACTAAAGGGATTATTAGCCTGTGAATGGAACACATGGGGATTCCAAGCTGTAAAGCAAATGCAGCTTGTCCCTTACAAATCTGCAGCCTGCTTGTATCATCTCTTGGGGTGAGAATCTGCTATTCATAGATAATCTATTTCATATATTAAGCTTAGTTTGCTTTTTTGTTTATTTGCTAGGTAATCTGCTTTGATCTGTTTGCTACCCCTTATAATTACTTAAAACCTATCTTTTGTGGTTAATACACTTGTTTTTGCTTTATAAACCAGTGAGTTGTAGTAAAGTGTATGAGAATCTTGGCTCAGGGGCTAAAGGCTGTTGCATATTCCCCTCCACATTATGAGCTTATGCTGTTCAGTTCCCTGTGCAGCACAAGACGGCGTAATTTTAGGCTTATACTCAAGAGGGGGTGCATGCCTTGGGAGCTGGGAGTCGCCTTAGCTGCAGCCTTCCTATGCTGGAGCTGGTCAGAGAACTTGCATGTAACTGTAGCTGGGTGTGTCCCTACCTGTGTGTATGTTGATGAAAGTGCAGGCTGGAGGGCTTTGCAGCTTGTCATAGGAGTACAGTGTGAAAGGCTGGTGGGCTAGGAGGCTCAGTGGTATCCCGGTTCCAGGTGGCACCCGGGAGGAACCTGTCACAAAAATAAATAAGTCCCAAAGATAAGCAAGTTAAAGAATGTTGTCACAGGTTGTAGAATGGGAATAAATTTGACCCAAGAGCATACAGATAATCATAAACTCCTTTTTATCTTCTGGACCTTTTGTTTCTTCTGTGTAATTTTTTTTATTATTATTATTTTAATGCTTGAAATAGATTTAAAAAATTTATGTACTTGCTACAAAATAATATCTTAAACATGTCTTGATAAAATTATGACTTAGAGGAATTCAACTGTAATAGGCTTTGTATTGAAAAATCTGCCATAACAAAATTTTATTCATAATTGTTATTGAATAGCAAAGACAGATTTAATTATCTCCATTATTGACCTGTACTAAGCAAAGAGTTTATGTAATAAATCTTGACATTATTGCCAAAGAGAAGGCTGAATGTATAAATTCAGTGCCACTTCTATCAAGAGGTTCTTTTCATTTATGCTGCTGGAGAACTTTTAAAGGAATAAAATATGACCAGCTTTCTCCAACTCACTCAGTTGTAATAAAAGCCCTACTTTGCCAGACTCATGAGCCCAGAACAAAATAAAATTATTATTTGGAGAGAGGGTGTTAACTAAACTTGAATAAGTCAAAAAATGAAATATTGTATAACCCTGATAGAACATTCAACAGTAAAAGGAAGGTTTTGATTGGTTGCTGCACTGGAAATCAATTGCCCAGAAATACTTACTTCAGCCCTACCATTCAAACTCATCCATTCCACAGTCATCTGAAGGAATGATAACACTGTGAGAAAACAAGTAAAATGTGGGATTCTTCTTTTCTTTATTGAAAAAAAGATGGGTTATAATAGCAACAATGACCTTGGCACAGGACATTTCCTAGGGAATTGATGACCACCTTGGACCATCAACTCTTCCAGCTAGTCATTAATCACCTGGAAATGCCCCATGTCTGCATTGTTATTGCTTAATTCAATTATTTGTGGTTGTGGGATTTATTTTGTGAATATTTTATTGCTCAATCTGCTTTCTGTCTTACCTCTGCTCCTCTGAAATTCCATCTCACGCATAAAGACTGGCTCAGCCTCAATATCACCTCAAATACACAACAATTGCATCTACTTTATGTACTTATGTGTGTGTACTATTTCATTAAGATATGATACCTACAATGGAGCAGTAAAAAGTGAGCTTTTCTATCTATAAGGCCATAAATTTTAATCACCAAACAATATAGATGGAGTGTGGTTTCACTGAGTAGATATGTTGCTATGTTCAGGAATTGTAATAAAAATAGTGATCCTGCCACTTAAAATTACATCAATGTATTGAGATTCTTTTGTATTCAAAGTGATATGACATTGGTGTAAAGGTAGGAAAGATTATGATACAATTGCATCTTCTGCCTTTAAACAGCGTCAAGGATATTCACATGTCCCACTCTGAGGGTACGTCTACACTACAGGATTATTCCGATTTTACAGATACCGGTTTTGTAAAACAGATTGTATAAAGTCGAGTGCATACGGCCACACCAAGCACATTAATTCGACGGTGTGCATCCATGTACCGAGGCTAGCGTCAATTTCCGGAGCGTTGCACTGTGGGTAGCTATCCCATAGTTCCCACAGTCTCCCCTGCCTATTGGAATTCTGGGTTGAGATCCCAGTGCCTGATGGGGCAAAAAACATTGTCGCGGGTGCTTCTGGGTACAGCCTCACCCCTCCCTCCGTGAAAGCAGCAGCAGCCAACCGTTTCACGCCTTTTTTCCTGGGTGAACTGTGCAGACACCATAGCACAGCAAGCATGGACCCTGCTCAGCTCAAGACAGCAATCATGGATGTTTTAAAAACCTCGCGCATTCTCATGCAGTCAATGCTGAACCGGGACCTGCAAAGCCAGGTGAAGAGGTGGCGGCTACGGCAGCGCGGCGACGAGACTGATGAGGACATGGACACAGAATTCGGTCAAACTGCGGGCCCCTGCGCTTTGGAGATCCTGCTGGTAATGGGGCAGATTCTAGCAATTGAATGCCGATTTTGGGCCCGGGAAACAAGCACAGACTGGTGGGACCACATAGTTTTGCAGGTGTGGGACGATTCGCAGTGGCTGCAAAACTTTCGCATGCGTAAGGGCACTTTCATGGAACTTTGTGACTTGCTTTCCCCTGCCCTGAAGCGCCAGAATACAAAGATGAGAGCAGCCCTCACAGTTGAGAAGCGAGTGGCAATAGCCCTCTGGAAGCTTGCAACGCCAGACAGCTACCAGTCAGTCGGGAATCAATTTGGAGTGGGCAAATCTACTGTGGGGGCTGCTGTGATGCAAGTAGCCAAAGCAATCACTAAGCTGCTGCTACGAAAGGTAGTGACTCTGGGAAATGTGCAGGTCATAGTGGATGGCTTTGCTGCAATGGGATTCCCTAACTGTGGTGGGGCGATAGATGGAACCCATATCCCTATATTGGCACTGGAGCACCAGGCCACCCAGTACGTAAACCGCAAGGGGTACTTTTCAATGGTGCTGCAAGCACTGGTGGATCACAAGGGACGTTTCACCAACATCCACGTGGGATGGCCAGGAAGGGATCATGATGCTCGCGTCTTTAGGAGCACAACTCTGTTTAAACGGCTGCAGCAAGGGAATTACTTCCCAGACCAGAAAATAACAGTTGGGGATGTTGAAATGCCTGTCGTTATCCTGGGGGACCCAGCCTACCCCTTGATGCCATGGCTCATGAAGCCATATACAGGCAGCCTGGACAGTGGTCAGGATCTGTTCAATTACAGGCTGAGCAAGTGCAGAATGGTGGTAGAATGTGCATTTGGCCGTTTAAAGGCGCACTGGCGCACATTACTGACTCGCTCAGACCTCAGCCAAACCAATGTCTCCATTGTTATTGCTGCTTGCTGTGTGCTCCACAATCTCTGTGAGAGTAAGGGGGAGACCTTTATGGCGGGGTGGGAGGCTGAGGCAAATCACCTGGCCACTGATTACACACAGCCAGACACCAGGGAGATTAGAAGAGCACACCAGGAAGCGGTGCGCATTAGAGAAGCTTTGAAAACCAGTTTTATCACTGGCCAGGGTACAGTCTGACTGTTGTGTTTCTTTCTCCTTGATGAAACCCTCCCCCACTTGATTGATTCATTCACTGTAAGACACCCACCCCGCCTTTGATCACAGCTTGCTTTCTAAGGAAATAAAGTCACTCTCATTTAAAAATCATGTATTCTTTATTACTTAATTATAAAAAGAGGGAGAGAACTGACAAGGTAGCCTGGGTGGGGTTTCGGAGGAGAATAGTAGGGAAGTAAAAGGCCACTATAAAAATTTCATAATTTCATAATAATGAGATCCTTTTGGTTGGGCTGTCCACTGGGGTGGAGTGGGCGGGTGCACAGAGCCTACCCCCATGAGTGCTTACTCATCTGGCGGGTGAGGAGGCTAAGGAACATGGTGAGGAGGGAGGGTGGTTATACAGGGGCTGCAGCGGCACTCTGTGATCCTGCTGCCGTTCCTGAAGCTCCACCATATGCCGGAGCATGTCAGTTTGATCATGCAGCAGCCCCAAAGTTGCATCCCGCCACCGCTGATCTTCCTGCTGCCACCTCTCATCTCGAGCATCTCTCCTCTCATCTCGAGCATCTCTCCTGTCCTCACGTTCGTCCCTCCTATCCTCACTTTGGTCCCGCCTGTCCTCACGGTCACTGGCATCTTTCCTGTACTTTGCTACCACATCCTTCTACTCATTCAGATGCGCTCTTTCATTGCGGGTCACTTCCATTATTTCCGAAAACATTTCTTCTCGCGTCTTTTTTTTCCGCCGCCTTATCTGAGATAGCCTTCGGGACGGAGTACAGATGCTTGAAAAATTTGCAGCTGCATGAGGGAGGGAAAAAAGGGAGAGAAGTATTTAAAAAGATACATTTTAGAAAACAATGGTCATACTCTTTCACGGTGAACAACACTATTCACCTTACATAGCACATGTGTTTTCACTACAAGGTCACATTTTGAATCTTAATATTGAGTGCCGCGGCTTTGGTGTTACAGATCACAGATGCATGTCCGGGCATCAGAATTCTGCTTGCATGCGGCCATGGTAAGCCATTGTCTTTCGTCTTCTGCAGCCTTCATCTATCCAGCGCCCTCCTTTCCCAAATAGCAAGCAAAGCCCATTGAGTGCTGCTTCTTTCCTGTTAACGTGCAGCAGCAGAAACCACCCCGTGGCTGGTATCATGGAAGATCACTGCTAAACACAACCCTTTCCACACACACCCCAACTGCGTGGCTGGTAGCAGGAAAGATCCCTGCTAGCCAAACGCGGAAAAAAGCAGCGCCAATCGCGCCTTCCCCCACCTTCCCCCCCCCCTTCTTGGCTACCTGCAGGGAAGGACTTCTTTTAAGCAACAGGCAAACAGCCCAGTAGGAATGGCCATCTCTGTGCCCTTACTTAAATTCCTGAATTTCAACCAGGTTACCATGAACGATATCACTCTCCTGAGGATAACACAGTGAGATAAAGAACGGATGTTGCTTGAATGCCAGCAATCACCGGGACCATACACAGCTAGGCTTTGTCATGCAATGATACCAGATTACTTGCTACATGCATGGCGTGGTCAAGTATCCTACCATGGAGGACGGAATAAAGCAGCACTGCCCAGAAACCTTCTGCAAAGGCTTTTGGAGTACCTCAAGGAGAGCTTCATGGAGATGTCCCTGGAGCATTTTCGCTCCATCCCCAGACATGTTAACAGACTTTTCCAGTAACTGTACTGGCCGCGAATGCATCCCAAGTCCTCAGGCCATATTAATCATTAAAAAACGCTTGCTTTTAAGCCATGTCTTATATTTACAGGTACACTCACCAGAGGTCCCTTCCAAGGCTTCATTGTCTGGGATAGTTGCTTGGGAGGGCTGGGAGGACAATTCCGTCAGGGTGAGAAAAAGCTCCTGGCTGTTGGGGAGAACGGAGTGCTCTGTGCTCTCTGCAAGCTAGTCCTCCTCTTCCTCCTCATCTTCCCCGTCTGCAGAATCCTCAGCCATGGCTGCGATTACCACCCCCACCTCGGAATCCACGGACAGGGGTGGGGTAGTGGTGGCGGACCCCCCAAGAATTGCATGCAGCTCAGCGTAGAAGCGGCATGTTTTCGGTCCTGCCCCGGACTTTCCATTTGCTTCTTTGGTTTTCTGGTAGGCTTGTCTGAGCTCTTTAACTTTCACATGGCACTGTACTGAGTCCCTGGTGTGGCCTCTGCATCTTACAAGATGCAGCTTACAAAAACAGCTTACAAGAAGTGGAAGATTGGACAAATAACCAGGGAGGAGTATAAAAGTATTGCCCAGGCATGCAGGTGTGAAATTAGGAAGGCCAAATCACACTTGGAGTTGCAGCTAGCTGGAGATGTTAGGAGTAACAAGAAGGGTTTCTTCAGGTATGTTAGCAACAGGAACAAAGTCAAGGAAAGTGTGGGCCCCTTGCTGAATGAGGGAGGGAACCTAGTGACGGAGGATGTGGAGAAAGCTAGTGTACTCAATGCTTTTTTTGCCTCTGTCTTCACAGACAAGGTCAGCTCCCAGACAGCTGCACTCTGCAGCACGGTATGGGGAGGAGGTGACCAGCTCTCTGTGGAGAAAGAAGTAGTTCGGGACTATTTAGGAAAGCTGGACGAGCACAAGTCCATGGGGCCGGATGCGCTGCATCCGAGGGTGCTAGAGGAGTTGACCAATGAGATTGCAGAGCCATTGGCCATTATCTTTGAAAAATCATGGCGATCGGGGGAGCTCCCGGATGACTGGAAAAAAGCTAATGTAGTGCCCATCTTTAAAAAAGGGAAGAAGGAAGATCCAGGGAACTACAGGCCAGTCAGTCTCACCTCAGTCCCTGGAAAAATCATGGAACAGGTCCTCAAGGAATCAATTCTGAACCACTTAAAGGAGGGGAAAGTGATCAGGAACAGTCAGCATGGATTCACCAAGGGCAAGTCATGCCTGACTAACCTAATTGCCTTCTATGATGAGATGACCGGCTCTGTGGATGAGGGAAAAGCAGTGGATGTGCTATTTCTGGACTTTAGCAAAGCTTTTGATACAGTCTCCCACAGTATTCTTGCCAGCAAGTTAAAGAAGTCTGGGCTGGATGAATGGACGGTAAGGTGGATAGAAAACTGGCTAGATGGTCGGGCTCAACGGGTAGTGATCAATGGTTCCATGTCTAGTTGGCAGCCGGTATCAAGTGGAGTGCCCCAAGGGTCGGTGCTGGGGCCGGTTTTATTCAATATCTTCATTAACGATCTGGGGGATGGTGTGGACTGCACCCTTAGCAAGTTTGCAGATGACACTAAACTGGAAGGAGTGGTTGATACGCTGGAGGGTAGGGATAGGATACACAGGGACCTAGACAAATTAGAGGTTTGGGCCAAAAGAAATATGATGAGGTTCAACAAGGACAAGTGCAGAGTCCTGCACTTAGGACGGAAGAATCCCATGCACTGTTACAGACTAGGGACCGAATGGCTGGGCAGCAGTTCTGTAGAAAAGGACCTAGGGGTTACGGTGGACGAAAAGCTGAATATGAGTCAACAGTGTGCCCTTGTTGCCAAGAAGGCTAATGGCATTTTGGGTTGTATAAGTAGGGGCATTTCCAGCAGATCGAGGGATGTGATAATTCCCCTCTACTCAGCACTGGTGAGGCCTCATTTGGAGTACTGTGTCCAGTTTTGGGCCCCACACTACAAGAAGGATGTGGATACATTGGAGAGAGTCCAGCGGAGGGCAACAAAAATGATTAGGGGGCTGGAGCACATGACTTATGAGGAGAGGCTGAGGGAACTGGGATTGTTTAGTCTGCAGAAGAGAAGAATTAAGGGGCATTTGATAGCTGCTTTCAACTACCTGAAGGGGTTCCAAAGAGGATGGATCTAGACTGTTCTCAGTGGTAGAAGATGACAGAACAAGGAGTAATGGTCTCAAGTTGCAGAGGGGGAGGTTTAGGTTGGACATTAGGAAAAACGTTTTCACTAGTAGGGTGGTGAAGAACTGGAATGGGTTACCTAGGGAGGTAGTGGAATCTCCTTCCTTAGAGGTTTTTAAGGTCAGGCTTGACAAAGCCCTGGCTGGGATGATTTAGTTGGGTTTGGTCCTGCTTTGAGCAGGGGGTTGGACTAGATGACCTCCTGAGGTCCTTTCCAACCCTGAGATTCTATGATTCTATGATTCTATAATCATGGCCTTGGAAATTTTTTCAAATGTTTTTTCATTTTGTCTTTTGGAACGGAGTTCCGTTAGCACGGAATTCTCTCCCCATACAGCGATCAGATCCATTAACTCCCATGTGGTCCATGCTGGAGCTCTTTTTCAATTCTCAGACTGCATGGTTACCTGTGCTGATGAGCTCTGCGTGGTCACCTGTGCTGATGAGCTCTCCACGCTGGCCAAACAGGAAATTAAATTCAAATGTTCACGGGGCTTTTCCTGTCGACCTGGCCAGTGCATCCGAGTTCAGATTGGTGTCCAGAGCAGTCACAATGGTGCACTGTGGGATACCGCCCGGAGGCCAATACCGTCGATTTGTGGCCACACTAACCCTAATCCGATATGGTAATACCGATTTCAGCGCTACTCCTCTCGTCGGGGAGGAGTACAGAAACCAGTTTAAAGAGCCCTTTATATCGATATAAAGGGCCTCGTTGTGTGGACGGGTGCAGCGTTAAATCGGCCTGAGAGACTGATTCTCATTTACACTGACGCCTTTGCACTTCTCTGACTGTATCAACCACCTTTAATTGGATGTAAATGTAAATTATGTTTAATTTACTGCAAGTTTGGTGTAAAAGGGTCTTAGTGTAAATAAGAATCCAGTCAAAATCTTTAGGTTTGTAGCAATTAAAATATACAGAAACACACAGAGAAATTACCAGGAGCAATCTTTACTTGACCTCTCAGCATAGGCATACCTGAAATAGCTCAGGGCCCACATTTTCCAACATGGGTGCCTAAAGTTACTGTAAGAACCTAAATCCATATGTTGGCGCTCTCTCTCTCTCTCTCTCTCTCACACACACACACACACACACACACAAAAACCAAATTTTTTAAGAAGAGAGCTGCAGCTGCTCAGCAACTTTGAATATTAGGTCAGTCTGGTGACAAATATGGTTGTATATACCTACCTTTAGACATGCAGAGGAAGATTTTCAGTGAGATTTGTATTTCTAGCTCCCTTCATTATTATGAAAATCCCACTCAGGGTTGAAAATTTTGATCTAAAATATTTGGGCTCCCACTTTGGTGTTTCCATATCAGGAGATGGAGACATGTTGGTACAGGATAATATTTTAAGCTCAGTCACACTGATACAGTATATTCTATGTTGATGTGTTCTGCAACCAACTAAATCATAGTGGTGTCATGTCATGATGTTTAAATGACACCCATTTTTCTCCAAGTTGTGCCACCTCCTCTCTCAGATCCCTGTGAGGCAGGGAGGCATTATAATCCTCATTTTACAAATTGGGAACTGAGGCACAGAGAGGCTAGATGACTTGCCCAAGATCACACAGGAAGTCTGAGAAGGAGCAGGGAGGGGAATATGGGTCTCCCACATCCTATGCCATCTGTCCTCCCTGATACAATACATTACGCATGGCAATAAAATATGCAGATTTTGAGGAGACAGATTTTGCAAATAGAGGAGCCAGATTTTGCAAATAGATGGGCAATGCGTCATTGGTGGTGTGCTGGAGAACAAGCTTGCCCCACACTCACATGGCAGTGATGACTCCTGTCCCACAAGGCTGGGCCCAGCTCTCCGCACTGGGCATTGCATCCTGGCACATGGGGTTGCAAATCCAGTCTGGTTGGGCTGTCCACCAGGCCACATTTCAGTGTGTGGTGCTGCAACCCTGAATGACGGGTCCCAACACCATCTGGCTTGGGAGCATTCTCAAAAGGGGGGCCCAGATCAAAGTGCCCCCTTGTGCTCACCTGTTCCATGGCTGGTCAACTCTGGTTGTGGGGTCACAGAGCCATGTGACCCCAGCCCCATAAGACAGGAGCCACTAGTTATTGCATACTAATTCCGAAAAAGGGTATTTTTTTAGTACTTTACACACACATTAAATAAAAAAGATAGAAAGGCAAAAATGCACCAGTTCTTGCTAGGAATTAAGGATTTTCAAAATACTCCTAGGCAGGAAAATGCACAAATCTCATTGAAATTCAATGGCTTTTGCGTGCCTAACTTCCATAGCATCCTTTAAAAATCTGAACCTCAAGCTCTTCATTATTTTTTTGTATGTTTATTACAGTAGCCAGCCCACATAATCTTCCCTCCCACTCACCCAATCCTTTTTTCCCTAAAGCCTTCCTGCACCAGTAATAGGTCCAGAGTTCCCTTCCAAAACCCTGTCATTCCTTCAGACATATCTCATGTGTACCTTTATCTTTGTGATCCTTTTTAAAATGCTGAAAGCTTGGGTCTGTATGGGACTATTCATCTGGTTTCTTCCAAATTTGGGGTCCCTTTGGAGTGGGCTGGCTCTTCTCTTCTGCTTGTTCTAAAGGTGACAGCTGGCCATCTCACGACTCCTGTTTGTATGGACCCACTTTGTAGGCCCACTTACCAACAAAACCCCTGTGCTGCATAGGGGCTGGCCCATTCTCCAGTTCAACATCACCAGGGCCCTGAAACTCACTGCTGCTGAGTGTGACTGCTTTGGACCCATTAAACATTTACAAATCCTCTGGAAAGTGTATGTCCAGTAATGCATTATGGGTTTTCATAACCTCCATTCATAAGATTCATTTTCTTTTGTAGTTAATCCTATAATTTTGGAGATACTGAACTGAGTAGCACCAAGAATTTTAGACAGATTTCAGCACCATCCCAAGGAAATTATTTCATCTATAAATACCTCTTCCTCATCTCTTCTTGAGGACTGCTGTTATGGTTGCCAGGTGAAAGTATTCAATGTTTTCTTTAGTGGAGCAGCTGTGGTGTAGTGACCTGAGTATAGGACTGGACATCATAAGACAAATCCTATTTCCAGTCCTGCTGCTAATTTGCTCTGTGACCTCTGGCAAGTCACTTTTCCATGATTCAGTTACCTAATCTGCTAAACAAGGGTAATAATGCTTTCCCATATTTATCTATTCAGGTTTTTGTGCCATTTCTTATACTTTTGAGATTTATGTGTAAAAGCACTCTGGATGCAAAATTTGAAGGTGTTGTATCAGAAGAATTAATCTCTTGAATTCTTACATTCCTGAATTCTTTTTTAACACATGTTAAATATAGATATATGTCAAGTTAATTTTTTAGACATACACAGACACACTCACACACACACACTAAGTAGTTCCTAAGTTCTTAAATGCTGAACTTCCTTGACAGTATAAACATAGTTAATGTTGTGTCAATGTTTCCACTATAAACCCTCTTTTTTTTATAACTTGGCAATAAAATTTTACCACAGGCATGAAGTACCAGGTCTCAGCACAGAGGCTGACATTTTTATATATACATTTTCACACACTACAAAAAAAATCGGTTTAGCCATTGTTAATGTATACAAGTATAAATAATATAAAAGTATATCAATTTTTTTAAAAAAGCATTTGTATACATTAAAACACCTTCCTTTTCTTATTAAAAAAGGTACTGAGATCTCTTCAATGGGAAAGCATGACCTAATTATTTTTATTTAAGGAAATAATTGTAAATGACCAAGACGTGTGATTAAAAGTAACTTTGTTCAAAGAAATATGAGCCCTATCACATGGTTCTCCCTCCCACATCCCCCAGCAGCCTCCACCCCCCACCTGATACACTTCATTAAACACAGAAGTGCTTTGTTGCACTGGGGGTTTGAAAAGTGGAAAGGTAGGCTCCTTGCACTTCCTATGAGAAATGAACATTGACTTCCTCTGAAAAAAATGTAAATGGATTTGCTTAATTGGACTTGGGGCAGTGGAGCAATTAATAATAGAGTGTGTCATAGTGAGGGCTTTGTTTATATTTAAAGCAATAAATTACAAGTATTAAATTTATATTTATTCCAAGTTAAACTCATTTGTAATTGACATGTTACTTAGCCCTAGGCTTTTAAGATCTTTTAGTATAATCAGATAAATAGAGAGTTATAGATCACTGCATGATAAACAAACAGCATGGACTTTAATATGACAGATATACAGAGAACAGGCCATGTAAGTAGATCATTATTATCGGTTTACCTTCAGCAAAAATACAACTGAAATAGCAACAAAAGATGCAGCGTAGACTATGGCAAGCACAGTGATGGTTCATAATAAATTTTTCTTTCCTGACCAAATTTGATAGTTAAGTAACATAATATCCCAGTTTGAGTGGGATATTTATCATAAAAGTGTGATAGAGTAAATTGATTTGCTAGAGCACTCAACTCCATGAACAGTTCGCCCTTCCCCACAAACTATGCTTTGGACCAAATTTCCCTCGAAAGTTTCTGCATGGATTCAAAGCCATGGAATAACAGCGACTTGGTGGGATAACTCACATGATTGGAGTACTGTCATGGATGGATATAAACTGTTCAGGAAGGATAGGCAGGGCAGAAAAGGTGGGAGAGTTGTGTTGTATGTAAGACAGCAGTATGACTGCTCAGAGCTCCACTATGAAACTGCAGAAAAACCTAAGAGTCTCTGGATTAAATTTAGAAGTCTGAACAACAAGGGTGATGTCGTGGTGGGAGTCTGCTACAGACCACCAGACCAGGGGGATAAGGTGGACGAGGCTTTCTTCCAGCAACTAACAGAAGTTGCTAGATCACAGGCCCTGGTTCTCATGGGTGACTTTAATCACCCTGATATCTGCTGGGAGAGCAATACAGCAGTGCACAGACAATCCAGGAAGTTTCTGGAAAGTGTAGAGGACAATTTCCTGGTGCAAGTGCTGGAGGAACCAACTAGGGGAAAAGCTCTTCTTGACCTGCTGCTCACAAACAGGGAAGAAATAGTAGAGGAAGCAATAGTGGATGGGAACCTGGGAGGCAGTGACCATGAGATGGTCGAGTTCAGGATCCTGATACAAGGAAGAAAGGAGAGCAGTAGAATAGAGACCCTGGACTTCAGAAAAGCAGACTTCGACTCCCTCAGGGAACTGATGGGCAAGGACCCCTGGGAGAACAACATGACGGGGAAAGGAGTTGAGGAAAGCTGGCTGTATTTTAAAGAATCCTTATTGAGGTTGCAGGAACAAACCATCCCTATGTGTAGGAAGAAAAGTAAATATGCAGGCAACCAGCTTGGCTTAACAGTGAAATCCTTGCTCGTCTTAAACACAAAAAAACAGCTTACAAGAAGTGGAAGATTGGACAAATAACCAGGGGGGAGTATAAAAGTATTGCTCAGGCATGCAGGAGTGAAATTAGGAAGGCCAAATCACGCTTGAAGTTGCAGTTAGCCGGAGATGTTAGGAGTAACAAGAAGGGTTTCTTCAGGTATGTTAGCAGCAAGAAGAAAGTCAAGGAAAGTGTGGGCCCCTTGCTGAATGAGGGAGGGAACCTAGTGACAGAGGATGTGGAGAAAGCTAGTGTACTCAATGCTTTTTTTGCCTCTGTCTTCACAGACAAGGTCAGCTCCCAGACAGCTGCACTCTGCAGCACGGTATGGGGAGGAGGTGACCAGCTCTCTGTGCAGAAAGAAGTAGTTCAGGACTATTTAGAAAAGCTGGACGAGCACAAGTCCATGGGGCCGGATGCGCTGCATCCGAGGGTGCTAAAGGAGTTGGCCGATGACATTGCAGAGCCATTGGCCATTATCTTTGAAAAATCATGGCGATCGGGGGAGGTCCCGGATGACTGGAAAAAAGCTAATGTAGTGCCCATCTTTAAAAAAGGGAAGAAGGAAGATCCAGGGAACTACAGGCCAGTCAGTCTCACCTCAGTCCCTGGAAAAATCATGGAACAGGTCCTCAAGGAATCAATTCTGAACCACTTAAAGGAGGGGAAAGTGATCAGGAACAGTCAGCATGGATTCATCAAGGGCAAGTCATGCCTGACTAACCTAATTGCCTTCTATGATGAGATA
The DNA here is from genome assembly GCF_016161935.1 of Mauremys reevesii. Classification (NCBI taxonomy): domain Eukaryota; kingdom Metazoa; phylum Chordata; order Testudines; family Geoemydidae; genus Mauremys; species Mauremys reevesii. The sequence goes on along the minus strand of NC_052624.1, from coordinate 119,532,616 downwards.
ACCGGCTCTGTGGATGAGGGGAAAGCAGTGGATGTGCTATTTCTGGACTTTAGCAAAGCTTTTGATACAGTCTCCCACAGTATTCTTGCCAGCAAGTTAAAGAAGTCTGGGCTGGATGAATGGACGGTAAGGTGGATAGAAAACTGGCTAGATGGTCAGGCTCAACGGGTAGTGATCAATGGTTCCATGTCTAGTTGGCAGCCGGTATCAAGTGGAGTGCCCCAAGGGTCTGTGCTGGGGCCGGTTTTGTTCAATATCTTCATTAACGATCTGGAGGATGGTGTGGACTGCACCCTTAGCAAGTTTGCAGATGACACTAAACTGGGAGGAGTGGTTGATACGCTGGAGGGTAGGGATAGGATACAGAGGGACCTACACACATTAGAGGATTGGGCCAAAAGAAATCTGATGAGGTTCAGCAAAGAGGGGACAGTGATAGCTCAGTGGTTTGAGCATTGGCTTGCTAAACCCAGGGTTGTGAGTTCAATCCTTAAGGAGGCCACTTAAGGATCTGGGGCAAAAATTGGTCCTGCTAGTGACGGCAGGGGGCTGGACTCAATGAGCTTTCAAAGTCCCTTCCAGTTCTGGGAGATTGGTATGTCTCCAATTATTACCTTACCTTTAAGGACAAGTGCAGAGTCCTGCACTTAGGATGGAAGAATCCCATGCACTGCTACAGACTAGGGACCAAATGGCTGGGCAGCAGTTCTGCAGAAAAGGACCTAGGGGTTACGGTGGACAAAAAGCTGAATATGAGTCAACAGTGTGCCCTTGTTGCCAAGAAGGCTAATGGCATTTTGGGTTGTATAAGTAGGGGCATTTCCAGCAGATCGAGGGATGTGATCATTCCCCTCTACTCAGCACTGGTGAGGCCTCATTTGGAGTACTGTGTCCAGTTTTGGGCCCCACACTAGAAGAAGGATGTGGATAAATTGGAGACAGTCCAGCGGAGGGCAACAAAAATGATTAGGGGGCTGGAGCACATGACTTATGAGGAGAGGCTGAGGGAACTGGGATTGTTTAGTCTGCAGAAGAGAAGAAGAAAGGGGGATTTGATAGCTGCTTTCAACTACCTGAAAGGGGGTTCCAAAGAGGATGGATCTAGACTGTTCTCAGTGGTAGAAGATGACAGAACAAGGAGTAATGGTCTCAAGTTGCAGAGGGGGAGGTTTAGGTTGGACATTAGGAAAAACTTTTTCACTAGTAGGGTGGTGAAGCCCTGGAATGGGTTACCTAGGGAGGTGGTGGAATCTCCTTCCTTAGAGGTTTTTAAGGTCAGGCTTGACAAAGCCCTGGCTGGGATGATTTAGTTGGGTTTGGTCCTGCTTTGAGCAGGGGGTTGGACTAGATGACCTCCTGAGGTCCCTTCCAACCCTGAGATTCTATGATTCTATGATTATCTTCAGAGGGTGCTGGATCAGGCCCTTGCACTGCATATGCTGTAGGTGCCACATGTCCTACACAAAGAGGTAGGTATCTGTTTTCAGAGTAAGAGTTCACTTAGGCTGGTTGAAAATCAGACTGGGACTGTATACTGTCAAGTTTGGGGGCACACACCAATTTTGTCTGTTTGCACAGCACAATAATTTTGAAAAGGGGTTTTATTTGCCATCTGGAAATACTGAATACTTCCCTCAGTCCAAGGACAATTCTATCTCAGAGCAACATATTTTTAAATAGCTGTGTCAAGATGTGTTAGAACACAGCCTGGTAGTCTGCCACCGGGGCATTAGACGAAGAAACCAGGGATATGAAAGTCAGTTTTGATCACATAATAGTCGCACACTGGGTGAATGTTACAGCTTGTGGGATATGCAGGTGGTACAGTAAATGGTCTTGTTGGCCCAAGCCACATACAGGGCTTTGCTGCTGTTGTTGTTGTTGTTTTATATTATAAGAAGCTGAATCTATTTGCTAATATTCTTATAATTTCCCCTAGATGAAACCATAATTTATAGTGCGGATTGCAGAGCATTTCACCACCCTAATAACTGTGCATTTGTGGAAGATTAAAATGCCAGTTAAACCTTTACATGCACTACATGCCCTAGCTTCATTCCATTTTGTTGTAGCAAAGTGCTGGCCCCTTTGAGTGGCAATATAGATCACAGGACATTAATACCTGACATAGGTTTTAACTATTATTTTAATCTTCTCTTGACTTTGACCAGTGCAGAGAGTAGTAGAGAGCTCCTTCTACCCTCCACAGAGACGACTCTAGCCATTTCGCCGGTCCTGCGGCTCCGGTGGACCTCCCACAGACGTGCCTGCGGAGGGTCCACTGGTCCCGCGGCTCCAGTGGACCTCCCGCAGGCGTGCCTGCGGATGCTCCACCAGAGCTGTGGGACCATCGGACCCTCCGCAGGCACGCCTGCTGCCCTCCCGGCGACCAGCAGAGCGCTCCCCGCGGCATGCTGCCCCAAGCATGTGCTCGGCGTGCTGGGGCCTGGAGCCGCCCCTGCACAGAGAGAGTTCCCCAGCTCCCCGCCCCCAGCATCAGACCCCTCATGCTTCAGGCCAGTCCTTCCCTAACCTTCCTAACTGTCCAACACTAGTACATACATGTCTACTAGATGTATACCATCCGGTCCGGGATAGTCATGTCTCACCTCCTTGTTTGACACCCCCAGTCACTGACGGTACCTCACAAACATCCTCTGCAGTGAACATAGATGTAAAGGAATCATATAGTTTCTGTGCAATATCTTTGCCTTTGTTAATTTCTCTCTTTTCTCCCTGATAATCCAGTAGAACCGCCAATCTCTTCAAGACTTCCTGATTCTGTTATATTTTAATCATTTTTTAACGCTTGTGTCTATTTGCTCTTCAGATTCCTTCTTAGCCTTCAAAATTTCTGTTTTACACATTTACTTGCCTTTCTCTTGGCTTCACTAGCTTTTGATTTGCATTCTGAAGGATACTTTTATGGATGAATTAACCTCTTGAATGTCACCATTTCATCATGTTGCATTTTGGTTTTGGTTTTTCTTATATCCCTGCTTCTTTTTCCATTTAGTCATATGTGTGGCTTCTTTTGCTCTGCTGTGGTAATGCTTATGGAGTCCCAGAAGTACAGGCACCCAGGTTTGAACATTTTCTCCAGAGTCTCTTGAGGAGTGGGTGGGAGAGAAGACTAAAGTATGAGCAGAGAGGACAGAGGACAGAATCTCCTGGAGAGTTAATGGAAAGGAATGCCAAATTTGAGCAAAGCAGAAGGGCAAAGAAGAATCCCACTTCTTTCTACACAGACATCAATCTTTCTATTTGCCCAGTGGCGGGGTTGGGGGGTGTTGAAATCAAGTGCAATATTATTATACTATGTTTAAATTAAAATCGTGGGTCAGGTCATCCTTCTGTGTGAGTTGTTGCTATGTAGGGAACTGGAAACTGTGTTTGCGCACAGGGTAACTTCAAATGAATGGAAATGGGATGTCCAAATCCTTTAGGCAGCTTTGAAAATCTCAACCACAGAGTTTCTGCTTCATTATTCATCAAGGTGGGGAAGGCAGCAGGGTTTGCCTCCCTGCCCTAACAGAAGAGGAAGAGGGTTTGGCCCCTGAAACCTATAGATTTCCTATCATCCACAGCTGTTAGGAGATCAGACAGAGGGCAGGGCTGTCTGTGCAGAGGCCCGGTGACTCTGCACTGCCTCTTGTCCCCACACTCTGGCTCATCATGAAGCTCTGGCCTCTGAGCATATCTGGGATCTGAGGAAAAGGAGGACATGCTGCCCAATCTGGATCTCCTGATTGTTTGCTTCCCTCCACTAGCAGACATAAAGGGGAGTATTTGGGCCAAAATGGTTAGACTGGTATTGATTAAAAAACTCCTAAGATTGGGGTTTCACTTTGGCAGAATGAAGTTTATATATGTCTCTATATGCTTGCTGTAGAATTAATGTTTCCCATTAAAAGTTATCTTGCTTTATGCTTGCAATATACAATGCATACAAAAGAAGCTGTATCTTTTCCTCAGGAAAACATGTTCTCCTATGTAATTATAACTATGGTAATACAGAGATCTACTAGGGATTATTATGGTGCAGTTTCAGTACTGACATACCCTTTGCAGTTAAATCTGATGAGTAATTTCAAATACGGGAAAAAAGAGACATTCCTTTTTCAAATATTGACCCTTGTGGTCCCTTCTAACCCTGTGATGCTATGATTGTTCCATGAGCTGAATACACTAATTGAAACCTAAGGGTGAACTTCCAATATAAATGACATTTAAGTAAAATTATATGACTATTCCTAACAGCTTTATCAAGGCTGAAACCATAATGGATGCCCTTATTTCCACATCTGTAGGTACAGTACATTTATTTGATGTATTTATTTATTTATCCATGCTTGGTCGAACACTCTGAGGTAATTGCCAAACAACATAACCTTCCACTGGAAGATGGTGGAACTGTCAGTGTTTGGAGAATCTCAAAAGATTTGGAGTTTAAATTTGAATAAGCACCCAAAAGCTTGAATGATTTTGGGTATCTTTTATTAACTGTCTAAATCTCCTGAGTATTCAAAATTGGGCTGAAAACCTCAGAAGAAATACCATCTTGCTTGGTTTTCAGTATTTCCCTTTTCTAGACAGGCCAGAAAACCTGCATTGTATTTCAATATTTCTGCTTCTGGTCTTAATTGAAACCCAGAAGTGCAGAGACATGCAAAAATCAAAAATAATTGAGGGGAAAGATAGCAAACAAAGGTTAAGTTTTGGATTCATTTCTGGATCTGGACTAAGTTTTTTGCAAGTCCTTATTTATCCAAATCAGTTACACCACCCCAGTCACCAGAACTATAAAGACATTCGGAATATCTATGTAAGCATTTATAATGAGCTCATTGTAGTCATATATAAAATCATATTTTAAAGAATAAAGTCTTCAAAATACCACACTAAATATAGATAGATTAATATCCTATGTTCAGAAGCAGCAGTGGATACACTTTGTTTTATTTCATTTGGGGGGTGGAGGTGGGAGGGAGTTTCCAGGGAGGCATCTTGCTTTCCCAAATAAATTTGTAGAAACTCTCCAATGATTTCTGGGTAGATGTGCTTTTTATCTATCTTCTTCAAAAATTTACATTCAATATATCTTTAGGGTGGAGCATGCAGCATACAGGTAAACATTTAGCATACAAAAATCTTTCCCATTAAATTAGAATTGTAGTAGATTACATTTTGACTACAAAAGAGTACTTCTCTAACTGTGTTCCAAGAACAGTCAGTAGTTCCACAGTGGCCTGTAGGAAGCTAGTTGGTCACATGGTACGGTTCCTTCTTTCCAGCTCCTAAATTGCATTAAAAGCAGTTAAAATACACAGAATACGTCCTAATCTTATTTTTTCACATATGGAACTGCTATAGTAGCCTAAGGAGGTTATTAAATAGACAATAGATCTGTTCTGAGGAGTCAGAAATGGGACAGATGCACATAAGGGAACCTCTCTATTAAGATGTAGTCCTCCACCTTATGAGAATTCCTGAGAACCCCTACTCTAAAACACCATGGATCATCTCCTATAGCTTAATGAATTTGAGATATTTTATCAAATAATTGTTGCCACTTCAAAATGATAAATGTCAAACACTGTGGTAATATCCTTCATGTATTTTATTTTTAAGGCTTTGTTTGTGCTGTTGTTAAGATCCCAGCATGGTATATTTTCTGAAAAATGCCAAAATACATTTGATTTTAAAAGGAGCGTGCAGTTATCTGAGTATTGCAAAATTAGCCTAGTTCCTAAAAATGTTAAAAAATCCAAAATAAGGTTTACTGCATAATTGAAACAATGAATTAATTGATCATTTAGGATGTGGACACATTTTTTCTCTTGCCTTTCTTTTAACCTTTTATGTCCCTAATGTTTTATATTGAAAAGGTCTAATACCTGTGGTTTGCAATCATCTGTTACCCATTCTTTACAAACAGTTCTCTGAACCACTCCTTTCCCTACCCAAAACTGAGTTTTCAGAATCAACCCACACATAAAACAATTGTAATCAATGCAAGAATCAAACCCATTGTACTCTACAGGGATTTGCTCCAAAGAGTACAGGACTTATTATTTAGAAAAACTAAATTGCATCAAGACAGAGGCAGAAACACGGTGCCAATGCCCATTAAACACTTTGAAAAATTATCTTGTTCGTTCTCTGATGGCTTTTCAACATATTTTCATTGTAAATGTTCTTTAGAAAAATAACAAGTGTGTACAATATTTGCAGTGAAAGAAAGAAGCACTTATAATTTGACCCTTTCTGACTTTGTGGCGGTGGTGAAAAAGGGCAATGTTTTGCATGAAAGTCTCTATGAAAATAAACCCTCCATATTTGAGCACAATGAACCAGATTTTCAGCTGGTGCAAATAAGCGTAGCACCATTATTGATGGATATAGACCAATATTTTTCCCATTTCCCTCTACTATGAAATTTCATTGCTGCTTTAGCAGTATATTAATGAGCTTCAGACTCATCATCATAGCTTGTTGTTCCAAAACATGGTGTTGTCACTTGTCTGGAAGATTTCCTCAGGGGTACAGGATGTTGATGGGGCGACAGTATTCAAGTGTTTTTCTAGGCTTTTCACATTAACATATGGGGCATTCCTCAGCTTCCACTTGGTCATATTGCCACTAGTCTTTGCCACCTCAGTTTTCACTCAATTTAGAGTACACCAATATTTTTAAAAGCAACAAAGAATCCTGTGGCACCTTATAGACTAACAGACGTTTTGCAGCATGAGCTTTCGTGGGTGAATACCCACTTCTTCAGATGCAAGTGGTGGAAATTTCCAGGGGCAGGTTTATATATGCAAGCAAGAAGCAAGCTAGAGATAACGAGGTTAGTTCAATCAGGGAGGATGAGGCCCTGTTCTAGCAGTTGAGGTGTGAAAACCAAGGGAGGAGAAACTGGTTCTGTAATTGGCAAGCCATTCACAGTCTTTGTTTAATCCTGAGCTGATGGTGTCAAATTTGCAGATGAACTGGAGCTCAGCAGTTTCTCTTTGAAGTCTGGTCCTGAAGTTTTTTTGCTGCAGGATGGCCACCTTAAGATCTGCTATTGTGTGGCCAGGGAGGTTGAAATGTTCTCCTACAGGTTTTTGCATATTGCCATTCCTAATATCTGATTTGTGTCCATTTATCCTTTTCCTTAGAGACTGTCCAGTTTGGCCGATGTACATAGCAGAGGGGCATTGCTGGCATATGATGGCATATATTACATTGGTGGACGTGCAGGTGAATGAACCGGTGATGGTGTGGCTGATCTGGTTAGGTCCTGTGATGGTGTTGCTGGTGTAGATATGTGGGCAGAGTTGGCATCGAGGTTTGTTGCATGGGTTGGTTCCTGAGCTAGAGTTACTATGGTGCGGTGTGCAGTTACTGGTGAGAATATGCTTCAGGTTGGCAGGTTGTCTGTGGGCGAGGACTGGCCAGACAACTCTCCAACACCAAATTCTACAGGCCACTGCCCTCAGATCCCACTGAGGAATACACTAAGGAACTGAACCATCTACTCAGGACACTCCCTACACTAACACCGGAACAAATCAACATACCCTTAGAGCCCCGACCAGGGCTATTCTATCTATTGCCCAAAATCCACAAACCTGGAAATCCTGGACGCCCCATCATCTCGGGCATTGGAACTCTCACTGAAGGACTGTCTGGATATGTGGACTCTCTACTCAGACCCTATGCCACCAGCACTCCCAGCTATCTCCGTGACACCACTGATTTCCTGAGGAAACTACAATGCATTGGTGACCTTCCAGAAAACACCATCCTGGCCACCATGGATGTAGAGGCTCTCTACACCAACATCCCACACGCTGACGGAATAAAAGCTGTCAGGAACAGTATCCCTGATGATGCCACAGCACAACTGGTTGCTGAGCTCTGTGCCTTTATCCTCAGACACAACTATTTCAAATTTGATGACAATATATATCTCCAGATCAGTGGCACCGCTATGGGCACCCGCATGGCCCCACAATATGCCAATATTTTTATGGCTGACCTGGAACAACGCTTCCTCAGCTCCCATCCACTCACGCCCCTTCTCTACCTACGCTACATTGATGACATCTTCATCATCTGGACCCATGGGAAAGAGACTCTGGAAAAATTCCACCACGATTTCAACAGCTTCCACCCCACCATCAACCTCAGCCTGGACCAATCTACACGGGAGGTCCACTTCCTAGACACTACGGTGCAAATAATTGATGGACACATTAACACCACCCTATACCGAAAACCCACCGACCGCTATGCCTACCTTCATGCCTCCAGCTTCCATCCCGGGCACACCACAAGATCCATTGTCTACAGCCAAGCACTGAGGTACAACCGCATCTGCTCTAACCCCACAGACAGAGACCAACACCTACAAAATCTCCACCAAGCATTCTCAAAACTACAGTACCCGCACGAGGAAATAAGGAGACAGATCAACAGAGCCAGACGTGTACCCAGGAGCCTCCTACTGCAAGACAAACCCAAGAAAGAAACCAACAGGACTCCACTGGCCATCACATACAGTCCCCAGCTAAAACCCCTCCAGCACATCATCAGGGATCTACAACCCATCCTGGAGAATGATCCCACACTTTCACAGGCCTTGGGTGGCAGGCCAGTCCTCGCCCACAGACAACCTGCCAACCTGAAGCATATTCTCACCAGTAACTGCACACCGCACCATAGTAACTCTAGCTCAGGAACCAACCCATGCAACAAACCTCGATGCCAACTCTGCCCACATATCTACACCAGCGACACCATCACAGGACCTAACCAGATCAGCCACACCATCACCGGTTCATTCACCTGCACGTCCACCAATGTAATATATGCCATCATATGCCAGCAATGCCCCTCTGCTATGTACATCGGCCAAACTGGACAGTCTCTAAGGAAAAGGATAAATGGACACAAATCAGATATTAGGAATGGCAATATGCAAAAACCTGTAGGAGAACATTTCAACCTCCCTGGCCACACAATAGCAGATCTTAAGGTGGCCATCCTGCAGCAAAAAAACGTCAGGACCAGACTTCAAAGAGAAACTGCTGAGCTCCAGTTCATCTGCAAATTTGACACCATCAGCTCAGGATTAAACAAAGACTGTGAATGGCTTGCCAATTACAGAACCAGTTTCTCCTCCCTTGGTTTTCACACCTCAACTGCTAGAACAGGGCCTCATCCTCCCTGATTGAACTAACCTCGTTATCTCTAGCTTGCTTCTTGCTTGCATATATAAACCTGCCCCTGGAAATTTCCACCACTTGCATCTGAAGAAGTGGGTATTCACCCACGAAAGCTCATGCTGCAAAACGTCTGTTAGTCTATAAGGTGCCACAGGATTCTTTGTTGCTTTTACAGATCCAGACTAACACGGCTACCCCTCTGATACTTGACACCAATATTTTTGTTCGAGGTCAGGGCCTGTCCAGAGTTGTTCTGAAGGAGACAAGTTCTCCAGGATCATCAACATTTCCTGCCATTTTTTTTTACTTCGTATTTTGTGGTAAGTTGAGCTGAGCACCTAAATCCATATATAGTTTACATTGATGAAGTCACATGTCATTAGATCTAGTTCTTGACATTTTGATGCTGCTAAACTACAGTAAAGTTTTATAAAACTTGATATGCCCCAACCATATTAGCCGGTGACATTAGAGCCAGATTTTCTAAAATCCTTTACTGTGAACACACATCAAAAGCCAGTCAGTTGTGAGCATCCCCCTCACTGGAGAAGAAAGGGTTAACCCCATACTATGGGTGGCGGAAGTCCCACTCTCCAGGCCATGCTGGGCATGCTCCAACTGCTGCCTCAGTACAAAAGGGAGCAGCCCAAGTCATTCTGGGCAGACTGCTGGAGGGGAAGGACTTTTGTCCGAAGCTCCAGATGAAGAGCCACCACAGCTTTTGCCTGCAAGAGCCAGAGACCAGATTGGATGCCTGGAGCCCAAGGAGCGCTGGGGGGCCATCCATGCTGTGGAGCTCAGAGACCCTGATGCCCCACGGACAGCAGCGTCTGGAACTATGGTAGGAAGTGGCCCAGGGAGGGTGAGCAAGTGGTATCTCCCAATCAAGTAAGGTGAGCATGTTTTGGTGAGATTTTCCGCTGACCCAGTGATGGACCTCTCTGTCACTGTTAGGGTCCTGGGTTGGGGCCCGGTGGAGTCAGGTGGACCCAGGCCTCCATACTCGGGTCGTCGCTCCCCTGGTGGCAGCCCACACCTTTCCCTGCCAATTGGCTCTATCCTTTAGGCTGTGCTGCCCTGCGTCTGAGGGCCGCCCTATTGATTCTAGCAATTAGGCTGTGCCACCCCATGTGAGGAGGGTTGTATGTTGGGCTGGCAACCCACCACGTAAAAAGCAAGTGCTACAGAAACGTCAACCAAATCTTCAGAAATTCATAAAATTGTGGGTAGCCAGCCGGAGATTCAAAAGGCAGTAATGCCAACTATGCCAAATATGACAAACGGGGATCAAAGCCGAAAGGAAGTCCCTGTTTCGATGGAGTCTCTGGTCAAACCCAAAAAACAAATAGGAGGTAGAATGTGGGCCTATCATAGAGCGAGAGATAGAAGAGGCTATTAGACAGACAAAAGCAAACAGGGCACCAGGTGAAGATAGACTAACTGCAGAGATGCTAAAAGCCGACCTGAATACGAGTGCCGGGATTCTAAAGGAGCTATTCAACAAGGTGTGGGAAGAAGAGAAGGTACCTGAAGCATGGAAGAAAGGTATCATCGTGAAATTACCAAAGAAGGGTGATTTGTCTTTGTGTGGTAATTGGAGAGGTATAAACTTGCTATCAGTGCTCGGGAAGGTTTTCTGCAGAGTTCTGTTACAGAGAATAAGACAAGCAGTAGAAGAGATCCTGAAGGAAGGACAAACAGGATTTAGGAGTGGGAGAGGATGCGTTGATCAGATATTTGTACTACGTACGATAATGGAACAATCTCTTGAATGGAACTCGCCACTGTTTATTAATTACCTCGACTTTGAGAAGGCATTCGATAGCGTCCACCATCCATCTCTCTGGAATATCTTAAAAATATATGGATTCCCTTCGAAAGTGATTAACATCTTCAAAGATATGTATGACGGTAATAAGTGTTGTGTTCGCCATGAAGGACAGCAGAGCGAGTGGTTCCATGTGAGAACGGGAGTTAGACAAGGGTGCGTTATTTCTCCCATCCTATTTCTTGTGGTCGTAGATTGGGTGATGCGGAAAGCCACTGAAGATAGGCCAAGAGGGATCGCACGGGGACCTTCTGGTCATATTGAAGACTGTGACTTTGTGGATGATATCGCCCTGCTTTCAAGCTCTCAGACGGACCTCCAAGAGAAGACTGATAGAGTAGGTAGACTAGCAAGGTGCGTAGGACTTAATATTCATGCCGGTAAGAGCAAAATAATGAAAGTAAAAACAGCCAGCTCGACGAAGACAGTGTTATGTGACGTAGAATTGGAGGAGGTGAATGACTTCAAATATCTTGGTAGTTACATATTGGCTGATGGCAATATTCTGAAGGAGATATCTACCAGAATCGGTCTTGCAGCAAATGCATTCTATAGACTTCAGAATATTTGGAGGTCAACCATCTTGCAAATGAAAACCAAGGTAGAGATCTATAGGTCGAACATCCGCTCTGTGTTGCTCTATGCGGCGGAACATGGAGGACCAACAAGAAGATAGAAAGTCGGCTTCGGGGCTTTGAAGGAAGGTGTCTTAGGTGAATTCTTAACATACATTGGCCGCAGCATATCACCAATGTTGAAGTGAGCCGATTAACGGGCATCAACAATATAGTGGATGAAGCCAAACAACGAAGATGGAGGTGGTTGGGGCATGTGTTGAGAATGGGTGCTGATAGACACCCTCGTATTGCCCTACGATGGACACCACAAGGAAGGAGGAGGAGAGGTAGACCATTGGGGACGTGGCGAAGGACCATTGAAGAGGAAATGAAAGGTATGGGAATAAAGTGGGATGAACTCTGCTGTCTCGCTCAAGAACAAAATGAATGGAGGAGAGTGGTTGGTGCCTTATGCTCCACAGGGAGTGAATAATAATAAGAAGAAGACCCCATGTCTAAGGGCCGCCCTTTTGACTCTAGCCATAAGGCTGTGTTGCCCTGTGTTGAAGGGCCACCATATTGACTCACCATATTGGTCATTCCGAGGGCTGCCAGGGAGATTAACCCGCAGTGATATCACCACCCTTACCTGCCCCCAAAGGGGACGGGGTGTGCATACACTGCAACAATCCCATTCTGTTTCTTGGGTGGTCCTGTGGCAGTGCAACAATGCTCTTCCCAACACCTGGGGTTCAAATTCTAATTGGGTACAGAATTTAATTTATCACACACAAACCATAGCATCCTAGAAGTGACAGTTGTGACTGTACTGTACAATACACTTTTTTTTTCATTTCAGAGAGGTAATATTAGTTATTGAAACGCACATGAGACATAGGAGGAAAGAAATCCTGCTCCCATTGAAGTCAATGGAAAAAAAATCTCATTTACTTCAGTTGGGGCCAGAGTTTCACCCTAACACTCTACTCCTAGTTGTGATACTGATTTGACATATTGGGCTAGATTCACAAAGAAACTTAGGCATGGTAATGCTGAGCCTGAGATTGGCACCAAGGCTCCCTGTACAATGAATGGGGAGAAATAGGCACCCCAGAATGGAAATCACAAAAGCCAGCAGGCTAGGCAGCTCCCCACCTAAGATAGCCAATGGGAAATGCCAACGTGAAGGGGGGTGCTAAGCCCTACCCCCTCATGGAGATAGATGCCTAACTCCAGGATGCAGGGAGGTGCTTCCCACTCACTGGAATTTTCAGCTGTAAACCCTTTTTGGGGTTAGGCACCTATACCATTTTTGCAAGAAGGACCTCCCCCACAGCTTTTAGCCCAGTGGCTAGGAATCTGCAAGGCCCCCTGGTTTAAGTCCCCCTTCCTCCTCCTGATATAGTGTAGTAATTTGGACAAGGATGGACTACCCTTCAGGTGTCTTTCCTAACCATTGGGCTATGGGCTATCCTGAGGTTTGACTTAGTCTTTTCTGTTGAAGCTGTTACACTGTGGTGAACTAACGAAAGATTTGTGAGCCCAGTGAAAGACCAAGAGTAAGTGCATAAAAATGCCTGTATAGTCTGCTGGTCAGCACATTCACTTGCAAGGTGGTGGACCCAGGATCCAATGCCCTTGCTCCAATGAGGTTTTTTAATTATTTATCCACAATGGAACAGCATCAACAGGAGAGAAACTTACACCAGAATATCTCATGGTCCAGAAGCTAGGGCACTCATGTGAGAGATAGCAGATTCCTCTTCAAATCCCTCCTCATCCATAGGATAGCAGGGGGTCATCTGGTCCCACCTCCTGCTCAAAGCAAGACCAATCCCCAGACATATTTTTGCCCCAGATCCCTAAATGCCCCCCTCAAGGACTGAGCTTATAACACTGTGTTTAGCAGGCTAATGCTTAAACCACTGAGCTATCCCTCCCCTGACAACAAATAAAATATATGGAGCTATAGAACTGGAAGGGACCCCACGGTCATCAAGTCCAGCCCCCTGCCTTCACTAGCAGGACCAAGTACTGATTTTGCCACAGATTCCTAATTGGCCCCCCTCAAAAACTGAACTCACAAGCCAGAATTTAGCCAACCAATGCTTAAACCACTGAGCTATCCCTTCCCCAATACAGCTCTGCAGGTAATTTAGATGGAGGAAAGTCTGTCTTTTCCCCGTTGTTGACTCTCTGGGGGACTTAGTCATCTGGATGGCTGGCATGGGGCTGCAGTGTGCATGCCCAGAGTCAGAAACATAGGCACCTTGAGAACTTTTCCTGCAAAAATGTGGGTGCTAAGCAAGTTTATGTGCCTGTAGTGCCCTGGGGTAGCCAAAGAGGGGGGTTGCGAATCTTAATAGGTGCTGATGTGGAATTTAACTAAAATGGCAGTTAGCCTCATAAGTCCTTTTGTGAATCTAGTCCATAGTGACCAGTCACAACTGTTACAGCACAGCAGTATCTGAGGCAGAGCAGTTATTTCCTATTCTAACTAGTCTATTCTTGGCAAATATTGCCTTTTTAATAGTGACAACAGTATGAGCTTGGGAAAGTCATTTAGGTCACAGTTTTCAAACTTGAGTGCTTAAAGTTAAGCATCTAAATGCATATGTAGGTGGCAATATAAGTGATTCATTTTCAGAAGTGTAAAGACTGATAGATTTTATATTAGATGACTTATCTATGTGTCTAAATAGGGGTTTAAGTGTCTAACTTTAAGCAGACAAGTTAGAAAATATTGAACAGTGTTTTGGAAAAACAAAATGCTAGATATTGCTATTAGCATGTTTTAAAGGGTCCATAGCTGTTATAAATATTCACTATGCATTGAAATGTAATACAGACTATCTCAAACTGAGAGCAAGTTGTGGGTTGGGACACATTTAAATTATATAAATGACAAAAAATAAAAGTTAAATAATTTTAAACACTTTTAAAATGTGCATACAACTGAAAAAAACTTTGTTTTTAACCTTAACTTGTGTAGGTGACAAACTTATGGTGTGGGCCAGCTGCTACATTGGATTTTCCTTTTCAATAATCAAGTTATTTAATTTAGAAATGTGTCTATGGGATATATAGCGTAATTAGTTTCAACAATAATTTCACTGTGAATTTTAGCATGAGAAATTATTGTACATGACAACAATCTATGAAGAAGACTCATCAGTGAATCCCAGATGGTGGTTCTTATTCTCTGGGCTAGAAGGATTTAGGGGCTCTTGTGTGCAGGAAGGCTATCATGCATAAGAAAATAAAAAGTGCATACAGATGTTTGACATGATAAGTAGAGCTGATAAATCTCACAAATCAAGTGTCTTACACTTCTGTGAGCCAAGTCTATTCTTTCACCTATGGCTAATAAATGAAGGAAATGAACACACATACACACACACACACACATTACATTTAAGTAACTTTAATATTCCAGGAGAAAACGATAACAAACAAGGAAATGTAATGCAAAAGCTTACTGATTTTCTTCTATTACTCTTTATGAAATTAATGGATCTATGTCCTCATTCCAGAAGTACCCATATAATATAGTTCAGTGGGTCAGAAGGCCATATTTGCCTGTTCTCCTTTCAAATGGAACACCATGAATGTGCTTCAGCAGCACAAGAAAATGTTTCCTGAAATATTTTACAAAGGGGTTTGCAGAGAAAATGAATTTTTGGATTTTTGGATTTTTTTGTTTGTTTGTTTGTTTGGTTGTCCATGATTTCCAAAGACCTCCGTGACTTCAGCTCTCAGGTGGCTGGAAGCTGCTGGGTCCTGTCCTGTACCCTGCAGCTCCCCGCCGCCATGGGGAAGGGGGGACCCTGGCGCTCAAAGTCCCCACGGGTGGTGAGGGCCCCCAGAGCTCCCAGTCAGGCCCGCTGCTACCCACAGGTTCTCCAGTTTTTCATGGATATTTTTAGTAAAAGTCAGAGACAGGTCATGTGCTCATGTGATTTTTTCCTTTATTGCCTATGACCTGTCTATGACTTTTATTAAAAATATCTGTGACAAAATCCTAGCCTTAGTGATGTGTACTCAAGAAGATGGACGAAGAGCACTGTCTGACACTGGAGCATAATAGCACATATTTGATAAAACGAGGAAGGATTTACATAACTGCAGAGCTGCTACTGTTGAATAGGCTCTGTTTAGCAACATAACTAATGTAGTGCCCATCTTTAAAAAAGGGAAGAAGGAAGATCCAGGGAACTACAGGCCAGTCAGTCTCACCTCAGTCCCTGGAAAAATCATGGAACAGGTCCTCAAGGAATCAATCCTGAACCACTTAAAGGAGGGGAAAGTGATCAGGAACAGTCAGCATGGATTCACCAAGGGCAAGTCATGCCTGACTAACCTAATTGCCTTCTATGATGAGATAACCAGCTCTGTGGATAAGGGGAAAGCAGTGGATGTGCTATTTCTGGACTTTAGCAAAGCTTTTGATACAGTCTCCCACAGTATTCTTGCCAGCAAGTTAAAGAAGTCTGGACTGGATGAATGGACGGTAAGCTGGATAGAAAACTGGCTAGATGGTCGGGCTCAACGGGTAGTGATCAATGGTTCCATGTCTAGTTGGCAGCCGGTAACAAGTGGAGTGCCCCAAGGGTCGGTGCTGGGGCCGGTTTTGTTCAATATCTTCATTAATGATCTGGAGGATGGTGTGGACTGCACCCTTAGAAAGTTTGCAGATGACACTAAACTGGGAGGAGTGGTTGATACGCTGGAGGGTAGGGATAGGATACAGAGGGACCTAGACACATTAGAGGATTGGGCCAAA
This sequence comes from Mauremys reevesii, assembly GCF_016161935.1. Lineage (NCBI taxonomy): Eukaryota > Metazoa > Chordata > Testudines > Geoemydidae > Mauremys > Mauremys reevesii. The sequence goes on along the minus strand of NC_052624.1, from coordinate 119,516,233 downwards.
AGAAATATGATGAGGTTCAACAAGGACAAGTGCAGAGTCCTGCACTTAGGACGGAAGAATCCCATGCACTGCTACAGACTAGGGACCAAATGGCTGGGCAGCAGTTCTGTAGAAAAGGACCTAGGGTTATGGTGGACGAAAAGCTGAATATGAGTCAACAGTGTGCCCTTGTTGCCAAGAAGGCTAAAGGCATTTTGGGTTGTATAAGTAGGGGCATTTCCAGCAGATCGAGGGATGTGATCATTCCCCTCTACTCAGCACTGGTGAGGCCTCATTTGGAGTACTGTGTCCAGTTCTTCTTCGAGTGATTGCTCCTATGCATTCCAGTTAGGTGTGCGCGCCGCGCGTGCACGGCTCTACGGAAGATTTTTACCCTAGCAACTCCGGCGGGCCGGCTGGGCGCCCCCTGGAGTGGCGCCGCTATAGCGCAGGATATATACCCCAGCCGGCCTGTCCGCTCCTCAGTTCCTTTTTTCCGCCCGTGACGGCCGTTGGAACAGTGGAGCACAGCTTAGCTGACCTCCACTTCCCTAGCTACTCGTAGTTTTCTCTCGTTCTGTTTATAGTTGTAGTTAACTCTGTTTGTTTGTAGAATAGTATAGTGTATTTATTTTACAGGGGTTCGGGGTTTATCCCCTTCCCCTCACCCGGTGCCGGGTCCGATGCCCGGTCCACAGGGTTTCCTAATGCTCGGCCGGCCACAAGCCGCTGCCGACAAGAGATCTTCTCCTAAGTGCCTCGAGGGATCTTACCTCACAGATAAGTGCCGCATTTGTGAGGCCTTTAATCCGTGAACAAAGGGGAGCGGGGCTTTCGTTTTAAACAGCTCCTGAGGGAGGCAGCTCTTGCTCCTCCGCTCTCGGCGCCGAGCGCTAGTTAGTTTTCAAGGCGCGCTCCCTCGGCACCGGATCGCCGGTACCGCCAAGGCCTCCTGGCACGACCGTCGCTGGCTCCGACGTACCCTCGGCATGGATCCCTCTCCTGGAGGATGAAGAGGCACAGTATCCTTGCTGCGTCCGAGCCGCCGCCTCTGCAGCCGAGCGCTATGCTCGGTCGGATCGTCCGGCACCGGTGTCTGCCGCGGCACCGACAATACCCGCACCATTTACTCCGGCCAGGCAAGAGCCGTCGAGTCCGGTGCTGGAAAGCTCCCCGGTACGCACCGTGGTCGAGCTCGCCCGGAAGCTGCGTCCGAGCCGCCTGCTCCGCAGCCGAGCGCTAGGCTCCGTCGGCTCGCCCGGCACCGATGTCTGCCGCGGCACCGACAATGCCCGCACCATTAACTCTGGCCAGACAAGAGCCATCGAGTCCGGTGCCGGAAAGCTCCCCGGTACAGACCGTGGTCGAGCTCGCTCTGAAGCTGCGTCCGAGCCGCCTGCTCCGCAGCCGAGCGCTAGGCTCCGTCGGATCGCCCGGCACCGATGTCTGCCGCGGCACCGACAATGCCCGCACCATTAACTCCGGCCAGGCAAAAGCCGTCGAGTCCGGTGCTGGAACACTCCCCGGTACGGACCGTGGTCGAGCTCGCTATGAAGCTGCATCCGTCGTGCGAGCTATGGTCGAGCTCACTATTCCCTCCACGCCGGAGACAGTGTCCACGGCGAGGGAGCTGATTGCACCGACAGCATCTGCGCTGCCTCAACCCCCGGCACCACCGGTGCGGGTTACATAGTCGATGGGCAAGCCTGCCTTGATCAGACCACCTTACGTCGGCACCGCAGAGCAGCACCATTCAGGGTCGCAGTCCCGCGGATGTTCTCGGTCCCGTCACCGATCTAGGTCTCGACGCCGCTCCCAGTCTCGGCACCGTTCTCCATGTTGGTACCAGTAGTACTCGCGGCACCGGTCAGCATCCCATTCGCTGGTCCAGGACACTCAGCACCGATCCAGCTCCCGGCACCGACCCAGACACTGGGACGCCCGTAGCCACTCCTGATCATCGAGCCTCGCACCCTCGGTCGACCACCCAGCGCAGCTTCGGTGGCAGGTCCCGTTCTCGGTACCGGTCTGCCTACCGGTACCGATCCCCGGTGCCGCATCGAGCGATGTCAGTTACAGACGGAGACTCTACCAAGAGCTTTCAGCTCCTCCAGGGCCACCCAGCCATGCATCAGTGTCGTCCCGTGTGGACACTTCATATGCGTAGCACTCTGTTTTCCGAGGTGCCCTCCAGAGTCTTCCAGGAGACCTATCAGTGGTCATTCTGGATGCCTTGGGTATACTAACACGCCAGAGGCATACCGGTGATCCCATCTCGCTCCGTTCCCTCGGAGCTTGGGGTGCCAGAGGTGACAATCAGTCGTCCCCGTCCGACCGGTACAGAGCAACCCCCAGTTCGGCACCAGGCTCCCAGATCCCACCGGATCAGGAGGTCGTCCAGGAGCTCGAGCCCACACGGGACCCGCTTGTCCCTGGCCTTTCTTCTTCCTCCCCAGATGAGACGGGGGCAGGAACATACCCTTCTGGCCCTCCTCTAATCGAAATGCGACCAGCCCCTAATTCCAAAGAGGCTGGGCGTGTGGTCTTACGGGGCCATAAGATGTACCCGGAGGGGGCCCTGCAACTTCGTGTAGCGAACCAGCAAGCCCCGCTTATCTGCTACTGTGGGTGGCGGTGGGCAAATTTACAGAGTCGGTTCTTCGGAACTCCCGTCAAGAGTTCGATGCCCTCCTGCAGCAAAGGACGGAGCTGGAGAGAGCTTCCCTTCAGGCCTCGTTGGACGCAGCTGACTCCGCTGCCATGACTCTGGCCTCGGGTGTTGCCACGCGGTGCATTTCATGGCTCCAGTTGTCGAGCCTTCCCTCGCAGCTGCGGCACGCTATACAGGACTTGCCCTTCAATGGCACAAGCCTGTTCTCTGAAAACACTGGCCCTAGGCTGCAGAACCTAAAGGGAAGCAGGGTCACTTTGCTCTCTCTCTTTCTCGGCGTGCACACGCCGGTGATTCAGCGCCGACGTTTCCATCCCCAACCTCCGCTTACCCTGCGCCTTGACAAAGTCAGGACTTGGCCAGCGGGCGTGGCTTACACGGTCGTGGCCATCAATCCGCACCCCAAAGGAGCTGAAATTAGGGTCCTTCTGACCACCAATGCGGCAAAAGCCTACCCATCCTCGCCCCTCCTAAGGACCCCTCTCTCGAGCGATTCCTCTGGCAAAAGGCGCGGACGCTCCTCTTCATCGGAGCTATACAGGAGGTACCTAAGGGCGAAACCTATCCCCTAGGCGAAGGGAGGTCTCAGACCTATCCTAGGCCTGTGGGAACTCAACAAGTCGCGATGCAGATGAGTTCCGCATGGTACCCAGGGCGACCGTCATCCCATCCTGGGATCCCGGAGACTGGTACGCCGCCCTCGTTATGAAGGGGGCGTGTTTTTACGTCACCATTTCTCTTCCACACAGAAGGTACCCTCGGTTTGGGGCCTACCATTGTTATTCCCAGTATACGGCCCTCCCGGTTGGCCTCTATACAGCCCAGGGGTATTCAAAGTGCAGGGCTGTAGTCACCGCCTTTCTTTGCCACCGTCGGATACACGTTCTCCGTATCTAGATGAGTGACTCATTCGAAGAACCACCGGGCCCAAAGTACCAGTCATATGGGCATCGACACGAACCTATTCCTGTGTCTAGGCCTGATGATCAATATTAAAATCCACTCTGATTCCCATACAGGGATGGGAATTCATTGGGGCCGTCCTGGCCTCCAGACTCGCCAGAGCCTGCTTACCTCAGCCTTGGTTTCAGGCGAGGGTAACAATTGTACGAGGTCTACGGACCTTCCCGACAACTTTGGCTCGCACTTGCCTAGGTTTCCTGAGTCACATGGCTGTCTGCACGTTTGCAACCGAACATGCCAGGCTTCGCCTCTGTTCACTTCGATCGTGGCTCACCTGGGTGTGCCACCCGGGCAGAGACTGCATGCTCGTGGTCGTCTCGTTCCCCCCGAGCAGCCTAGGCTCCCTCGACCGGGAGTCAGCGTTCTCCCTGGTGTATCCAGGGATGCTGTTTCATTCACCCCTCGGGGTCCCTCATGACAGACAGCCCATCTCTCGGCTGGGTGCGCACCTGGCGTAGTTTCGCACTCATGGCCTTCGGTCAGCGCAAGAGCTGGCCTTACACATCAATGTCCGAGAGCTGAGAGCAGTCTGCCTTGTGTACCAGGCGATTCAGCTGATGGATCGTCTCAGCAGATCCTTCCTGTCTCACAGTTGGTAGTTTCCTCCCGTCTTTATCTATTCTGTTTTCCAGAAGTGGGTCTTTCCCCGCATAGCCCTCCTCGCTCTCGCGAGAATGGAAAGAGAGAAATTCTCCTCATTCCAAGGCCTCTCCCCAGGCTCGGTCTTGGAGGATTTTCCTGAAGCTAAAACTCCGCAGGGACAGAGCACCCCGATCATGATCGCTCCAGTGTAACCTGGGCAGCACTGGCACACCATGTTGCTACACCTGTCGGTAGCAACCCTCTTGGCACAGACCCCATGACGTGGGATCACAGCAACCTTCACCACCCGGTCCTGTAATCCCTGCACCCCACAGCAGGACTCCTGCATGGCTAAACCAATCCGAGTTACGTTGTTCTGCCTCGGTTCTACAGGATTCTCTAGGGTGGTAGAAAATCTTCCATTCGGTTAAAGTATCTGGCCAAGCGGAAGCGTTTCTCCTGCTGCTCCGAAACGCGCAATGTTTCCCCCGCCGAGGTCCCGCTCCATTCCATCTGGTTCCTCAGGGCTTGGAGCATTTATACCTCCCCCCCAGTGGGGCCCCGCCATAAACCTGGCTCTTCGATCTGGTTCTAACCAGCTTTCTGACTGCCCTATTCGAGCCAATGTCAACATGCTCATTGGTATACCTGTCCTGGAAGACAGTTTTCCTGTAGCCTTTCCTGCAGCCAGACGAGTCTCCGAGCTTCAGACTCTCTCAATAGGCCCAAGGTATACTGTATTCCTCAGGGACAAGGGCAGTTATTACCACGTCCGACCTGCCTCCCTGAGGACGGGTCGGCCTTTTAGATCTACCAGGATATCTTCCTTCCGGTCTTCTTTCCAAAGCCACTCTCTTTGCAAGGAGAGCAACGGTGGCCCTCCTTTGACATCCGTCGGGCGTCCGCAATCTATATCTAACGTACAGAGCCCTCTCGTAACGCCCCCAAAACCTTCATCGTACCGGCATACCGGACGAAGGGCATACCTGTCTCCTCCTAGAGGTTTTCATCTTCAATGACGTTGTGCATCCGCACCTCCTCTGTTTTGGCCCATGTTCCATAGAGCCACCTTGCTGCACATTCCGCCAGGGCTCACGCTTCTCAGCTGCCTTCCTGGCTCGCATACCCTTTCGGGGGATGTGTTGTACACCTACCTGGTCCTCGGTCCACACCTTTGCCTCATTGGTCCAAGAGTCCGGAGCTGATGCAGCCTTTGGCTTAGCAGTTGCGTTCTGCAACATCTAACTCCGACCCCACCGCCTACGTAAGGCTTGGGAATCACCTAACTGGAATGCATAGGAGCAATCACTCGAAGAAGAAAAGACGGTTACTCACCGTAGTAACTGTTGTTCTTCGAGATGTGTTGCTCCTATCCATTCCAGACCCGCCCTCCTTCCCCACTGTCGGAGTAGCCGGCAAAAAGGAACTGAGGAGCGGACAGGCCGGCTGGGGTATATATCCTGTGCTATAGCGGCGCCACTCCAGAGGGCTCCCAGCCGGCCCGCCAGAGTTGCTAGGGTAAAAATCTTCCGTAGAGCCGTGCACGCGCGGCGCGCACACCTAACTGGAATGGATAGGAGCAACACATCTCGAAGAACAACAGTTACTACGGTGAGTAACCGTCTTTTTTGGGCCCCACACTACAAGAAGGATGTGGATAAATTGGAGAGAGTCCAGCGGAGGGCAACAAAAATGATTAGGGGGCTGGAGCACATGACTTATGAGGAGAGGCTGAGGGAACTGGGATTGTTTAGTCTGCAGAAGAGAAGAAGAAAGGGGGATTTGATAGCTGCTTTCAACTACCTGAAAGGGGGTTACAAAGAGGATGGATCTAGACTGTTCTCAGTGGTAGAAGATGACAGAACAAGGAGTAATGGTCTCAAGTTGCAGAGGGGGAGGTTTAGGTTGGACATTAGGAAAAACTTTTTCACTAGTAGGGTGGTGAAGAACTGGAATGGGTTACCTAGGGAGGTAATGGAATCTCCTTCCTTAGAGGTTTTTAAGGTCAGGCTTGACAAAGCCCTGGCTGGGATGATTTAGTTGGGTTTGGTCCTGCTTTGAGCAGGGGGTTGGACTAGATGACTTCCTGAGGTCCCTTCCAACCCTGAGATTCTATGATTCTATGATTCTATAACCACAAAGCAGATATAAATGACCACCTGGGTGTCTCGGTGGATATGAATAAGTCACTAAAACTTCTTTTGCAGGGGAATAAGAATCACCAGAATGAACTCCTTAGTAGAAATCAACTTGTGGTATGCACAATTCAGAGAATGCTGAGTAAATGCATGTCTTTTCAATTATAATTTCATCCCTAAAACAGACTATTGTTGGGGTACATGATGCCTTTAAACAAAACCCATAGTCAGTGCAGTGCAGGCCTGTGCTACCCCAGAGGAAGCACTAGGTAATAGTTATAGAATTTAAAGCCAGAAGGGACCACCAAATCATCTAGTCTGACCTCCCGTACAGGTTGCTAACACTACTCAGCACCTGCACTCTAAACTCAACAACTAAAATTAGACCAAGGTATTACAGCTCTCAGGAGACTACACTATTACGTGGGACAGGTAGATAATAGGAATGACCCAGGCGTGCCAGTGCCCAAAACCCCTCTAATGGCAGGGAATTGATTAAATGAAGTCTACTCAAATAATCCTGGCAAGTGACTCCCTTCCCATTTTTCAGTGAAAACTCCCCAAAGTCACTGCGAAACTGACCTGGGGAAAAATTCCTTCCTGATCCCACATATTGCAATCAGTTAGACCCTGAGCATGTGAGTAAGAACCAGCCAGCCAAGCAACTGAGAGAGACAATGCTCTGTACCATCTCAGGGCACAGGCCCACCAAATCCAGTGTCCCATCTCTGATGCTTAGGATGAAAATAAAAATAAAAAAATAAAAAGCAAACAAATAGCACACCTCTCAGAATTCCCTGTGTTACAGGAGCAGCAAGCTTATTGCTTACTCCCCAGGCTGTGCCAATCTTGCTACTGCAGTGCAGAGTAGGGGTTGAGGTAAGTCCTTGGCACCTATACACCTCCTTTTGGGTGCCATATATCCTCACTAATTCTTCCTGGCCCTTATACACAGCCAGACAGAGTATGGCTCTAATTAATATTATATAATTTTACTGGAATTCATTCCATTTGGAATTAATATACCTTTGATTCTTACTCTCTTATTATACATTAGAATAAAGTAGTAATATGCCTGGTGAATATTTAAATGAATGGAATCTCACAACTCTGCTGAGAAGAGCTGCTTGAAGCAGGAATAGGCGCTTCCTGTCCTAAATCTTAATTACAAATTTTATTTGTATAATGAAGTGTAAGATTTCAATAGTCTTCTGTTTGTTCAGAATCTCTTTATACAGGTTTTCACTGCAAATTAATTTGTATAACGAAGAAGGATTTTGCTATAGTTGTGACTAGACTAATGTCAATTTGGATAATCTTCATAATGTCTAGAACATCAATATCCCTGAACAGCAGGAGCAGCAGGAATCAGAGAAACTGCATCTCCCAGGGCTTATGGTGTTATTAGTGCTGCTCAAATTAGTAGCTGCAAATAATTTATTTGAAATTAGCCTTTTTTTCTTTTCAAGAGTTGAATGTGGAAATATCACAATTTTAATGTCTTCATGATTAGAAAATGTTTGACAAAGAATGTCATAGAGTTTAAGGCCAGAAGGGACCACAAGATTAACTAGCCTCATCTCCTGTATAGCGCAGGCCACAAACAGCCACCCACACATTAAACTCAACAACCAAAATTTGACTGCTATATGCAGACAAATGTCACTATATGAATGGCTCATGTACTGCATGTGATCATAGAATATCAGGATTGGAAGAGACCTCAAAGCAGGACCAATCCCCAGACCAGGCCTCAGAGCCTTAAATGGCCCCCTCAAGGATTGAACTCATAACCCTAAATTTAGCAGGCCAATGCTCAAACAACTGAGCTATCTCTCCCTTAGGAAGGAGTTTTTCCCCAGGTCAATTTTGCCATGCCTTTGGGGAGTTTTCACTTTTGTTCTGAAAAAATGGGAAGGGAGTCACTTGCCAGGATTATTTGAGTAGACTTCATTTAATCAATTCCCTGCCATTAGAGGGGTCTTGGGCACTGGCACACCTTGGTCATTCCTATTATCTACCTGTGCCACTTAATAGTGTAGTCTCCTGAGAGCTCTAATACCTTGGTCTAATTTCAGTTGTTGAAATGGTTTTGTATTCGGCATTCTGTATTCAAGCAACATGACTGATCACCTAAGTCACACATTTTAGTAACTATTCAGTAACTGTTGTTCATTGAGATGTGTTGCACATGTCCTTTCCACAACCCATCCTCCTGCCCCTCTACACTGGAGCTCTGGCAAGAAGGAACTGAGCAGGTCTAAGAGCAGCCCTGCCTTTTATATCTGCACACAGTGGTGTGTGGAAGCAGGGCAGCTCACCAACCCAGTAAAAAGTGTGAACTCCTAAAGCACGTTAACAGTCTTACCATGGAGTCACAGACAGTCCCTTTGTCATTTTTATTTTGCCACTCAGGCAAGCTGAACTATGTGATAGATGGTCACTTTACACCAAAGATCACAACAATATTCAGGTTACTCCCAGTCCCGTAGGACCAGTCACTTACCCGAGGTCAATTTTAGTCAGATCTCAAAGACACCTGTAGTCAATCCTGTAATACACTAACAAAATATTTATTATTTATTTAATTTTATTAAGAGAAGAAATAAGAGCGTTATTTATAAGATTAAAGCAGGAAACATACATACAGAAATAAGGTACAATTTTACGTCCGAAGGTAATAGAGGCTTCTATAATAAGCAAGTTTTTATGTTCTTTGGGGCTAACCCAGGCCAAGCAGCTTGGGGATTCTTTGCACTGGTCTTCACTGTGGAGACTGTGAGGGAGATTCCCACACCTGAGCCATTCTTTTTAGGTGAAAATCTGAGGAACTGTCCCAGATTGAGGTGTAAATAGAGGAGGATTTGCAACAAATCATAGAATTGTAGAACTGGAACAGACCTCAAGGTCATCTAGTCCAGTACTCTGCACTCATGACAGGAGTAAGTATTACCTAAACCATCCCCGACAGGTGTTTGTCTAACCTGCTCTTAAAAATTTCCAGTGATGGAGATTCCACAGCCTCCCTAGGCACTTTATTCCAAATCTTAACCACCCTGACAGTCCAAATGTCCAACGTAAACCGCCCTTGCTGCAATTCATGCCCATTGCTTCTCATCATATCCTCAGAAGTTAAGGAAAACAATTTTTCTTCCTCCTCCTTGTAAAAACCTTCTATGTACTTGAAAATTGTTATCATGTCCCCACTCTGTCTTCTCTTCTCCTGACTAAACAAACTCATTTTTTCAATCTTCCCTCATCTTGTTCCCTGACTGAATAACTGGTTTGCTTCCATCTGAAATTAACTCTTGGGGGGAAAGTTATCAACACTTTCAATGTTGGTTCAAGTTCTGGATGAAGATATTGGTTGGGTTTTATTTTATCTAAATGGTTTTCCCGTCTGTATACCTAATAACAGCAAGGACAGTCATATATAATATACAATTTGTTTGTCTATATCAACCTTATTATCAACTAGTAAAGAAAATGAAACAGCCAAAGGCCCAATTACTTTTTGTGGAGTTAAACATTTTTTTTAGAATGTTGAGCTCTGCAAAGAATGCGTACCACCCTTTTCATACTTACCCAGGAGTTGTTATCTGTCTTAAGCAAATTTTCTCTCAGTGGGAAAATTGTGCTTGTAATTTTAGCCAGAAGGTTGCAGAGTGCTGCAATTATTCTCAAGCCTCCAAAAATAGGATTTGTGTCCTAAAAATGCATCTATTCTTATTCTATGGGTCATCTGATTTCTAGTCCATATCCTCTAATGCAGCTCCAGTTGCTGGACTGAAGGTAAGAGAATTTAATTAACACAGTACAGCATGTTTATGGTGTTAACAACAGGAAACTGCTGCACTAATCTGCAGATTGCCTGCCTTCACATACTGGGCTATTCATGAATTTGTTGCTCTTGTTTTTCTACATTTCAGAACTTCCATTGTTTTATATGGGGCTTCGAGGCTGGTTTAATTGAAGTGATCTGAATAGAAGTACAGTATGCCAGATGCATATAATAAATATAGAGTAGGTTATGCAAGAGTAAACCATCCATGAAATATATGGGACTGGTTTGTGATAATTTATTGTTAATATAAATCCGAACTTTTTTTAATCAGCACAAATGAACTTTCTTTATATTGTAACTTTTTCCTCTCACTACAACTTTCCAAGGGAAAAACTTGGATCAAATTAGTTCAAATGATTGTGTGAACAAGCTATTGCTCAACAGAGTAAGGGATGTAGAATTAGTCATTAATTTTGTAGTTTGTACTACATCATCACAGGTAAGATGTTTGATATATAAAAATAACTCAGTTATATTGAAAAGTAGATGTGAACTGAAAGTTTCCCTGGTCATGAAGGCATGTACCCAGCCTTTGCTGCTGTCTCTGTCCATTGTCTGTGTACAACACTATACACTATACTACTAACAGAAAGGTCTTTAAAAGAGCCATCTGACCCAAATAAGTAGGGGGGAAATTCTGGCACTATTGAAGCCAATGGAGTTTTGCCATTGACTTCAGTGGGGCCAGGATCCCACCCAGGATCTATCAAGGGGATTTCCTTGGAATTCTGCTGTTGGGTTGATATGGATACAGAGCTTTCCTGAGGGTCAGATGAGAAAAACAGATGGTTAGAGAGCAATAAAGTGATAGAGATTCTTGGGAAATAGAAGTACTTTGTCTAAAGAGCAAATTTAGTATATCTTTTCTGTCCAAACAAAATACCATATTCATCCTGGTCCCCTATATGGGTATGCAGTGGTAGGAGGAAGGGGTAGGAGCCTTTGCCCAACTTGAGAGGCTATATGAAGACCAAGCAGAATTGTAGTCCCTGCATTCTGAGGAACACACAGGCTGCTGCCTCCCAGCACCCAAAAGAATCCATGTTTTCATATACTCCTGTGCACACACTCAGGGCAGAGTAACTTGCTCCCCACATGAGTGACACTCAGCCTCCATGTACCTGGTGGCTGTGGGAGACACTCTCGCACCTCAAGGCAGAATGGCTCCTGGTGTATGCCCTGGCACAGTGACTGCAGCACTGACCCTTCCTATGGGCTATATGTAAATGGGAGAATCAGGCCCTAATTCTTTCATTATTATGTTCCATGAACTTTGACCTCAAGAGTCAACTGTCAGAAAGATCATTGTATGCAGTATAGCTGTAGCCATGTCAGTCATTGGTCCAGGTATAATCTGCATATAAACTTTATTTTTTTACTTTACTTACTCCGTAATAATTTACAACAGTAGTAGTCATAAAGGAAGTGATATTTCTCTGCATTTGTTCTACTACTTAATTCATTTTCAAATTCAAACTATTCATCACAATTAAATTATATAAATGTAGAGGCCAGTACTAATTCTACAAACAATATTAAAGATTTGCCCTGACTCTCTTATTAGCCATACTCTACAAAAAATGTCACAATTTGGAAGTTCTCCACCCATTCTAGTGATATTATCCTCTGATGTGGGCAACACGTGGAATAGTCAGAGGTTTTCACATTTTGGACTGTGCTAATTCCTAAATTATGATACTTTTTTCATTTGCCCCTTAGGCTTTTTGTTACTCTTCACTAGCAAAGAGGCTTTAAATGTTGAAATAACGCTTTATAAGCTGCATTTCATATAAAAATTGAAATATTTCTGACAAGAAACATGTTCGTGCATATTCATTGAATACTTTCCCTAACTTTTGCCTAATTAACAGCTTCACTAGTAGATATTTTCAAAGCTGACTGGGCAGGAGATACAAAGTAGACAAATCCCACTGCTTGCTAATTAATTTTTCCTTCTCAAGATCACTAAGGGAAAAATCAATGGTCATCTCACACACGTGTTTTTTGTAACCTGCCAGTGGTTGAGGATAATCTATTGAAAGATTATCCATGCATTGCTTGCAAAGAGCTAAAGGTATCTCCTGCCAAAGATCTTTGCAAGCAGAATAACACAGAATATTACAGAATGTTTCACCAGGTGTAGAATTTTATCTGTGAATTTTATCTCTTCATGGTGAATACATACTCTATAAGTCTGTGAGTATTGAAAGCTTTTTACTTCTAGTCAGTTTTAAATTAGTTTCAGGGAGTTACTGTACTAAATAGCACATCAAACAATTTCTGAATGGTCCAGAGTACTGGCAATGTGATAGAGAAGTCCTCAGCCATGATTCACCCCTGAATTACATACACCAGTGTAATTCTATCTAGCATGGCTGGAATGACTAGAAGCCTGTAAAAGCCAATGGGTGTTTTTGTACAGTGATTCTGATGTTTCAGACATATAGTATAACATACACTTGGCACCATGTCTGAAAGATATTTAATGAAATGTTTTGAAATATTTGTCTGAGTCTTTGGAAAAATGGCCATATCAAAGTGACTTCTGATATTGCCTGTGCCCAGGTTGTTTAGAGACTTTAAAAACAACTTTTTTTTCTTTTGCTTCTTTTTTTCTGTGCAATACTAATTATAGAAGAAGGGATATTTCCTTCCCTCTATCTGCTATACTTGATAATACTTAATTTATGTTAAAGACTGATTATATCAGGCATTTTTCTTATTCCATATATTTTCTCACAAGCATATAGCATAAGGAGAGAGAATGATGAATAGTTTTATATTTGATGTTTAAAAATCTATAAATACGCATGTTTAGATTTATTCAGGATCTATACTGGCTCAATCTTGGCTCAAGGCTACTGGGAAGGAGTTGCTGTGACTCAAGGTCTCCTATGGCATAAAGGCCACAAAGAGTCAGAGAAACCAAAAAACTAAGTGGCATTGACAAATGAGGAGTCATGGCCAAGGCAGCCAGGGGATATGCTGATTCAGAACAGTTCTTCCACAGCCTCCACTGGCAGGGCTCATATGGAACTACTAGTCGATATCCAAGCTAACCCTTCCCTGCTGAAACCTGCTGGAAAGGCCATGGGGTTACCTACTATTGCCACATCTCTGGGATGGATGCAGCAGGTCCTTGCTCTTTCAGGGAAGTTCAATCTGTGGTGTATCTGTGGCAGTGCCTCAAAGTATAAGATATTCCAATAGTGATGAATTTATCATTTACATAAATAGTTCTTGTAATTGTTTAGTTTTACTAGATTTCCTCATGACTTTTTTGCGCAGATTCACAAAGATACTTAGTCACCTAAATCCCAGTTTTAGGCTCCACTGCAATTCAGAAACCTCCTGCCAAACCACCTCTCTCTAGACATCCAGACACCTATCTCCTGCCTAAGCCCTAGCATGATTCATGAACCAGGGAAGGTAAGCATTTGCCTGTGGGGCCTAATCCAATAGGCATGCTCAGATGGCACTTACTGGATTGGATCCCATTTGAAGTCTGGTCACCAAAGGAGATTGTGTCACCATAACTTTTAGTCCAGTAGTTAGAGCACTCACCTGGGATGTGGGAAACCAAGTTTCAGAACATCCCCTCTCTGCCAGAAGGATTTGAACAGAAGTCTCCTAGTTCTCAGGAGATTGCTGTAGCCACTGAGCTATGGAATAGTCTGATGGGTGGTTTCCTCAGTCTATCCTGTTGAAACTGTTCCACAGTAGATAAATAATGAAAGAGTGATTGGAACTGAGGACTGGACACTGAGTTTGCCAGGTGGGTGCTCTAACCACCAGGCTACAGAGTCATTCTCACTGTTTTGCTCTTTCTCTGGCCCAGTGATACTTAGATTTGTTGGGCCAGAGAAAGAAACACTGAGAAGGGGTTCTCTGCTCTCCATCCCCCAGCTCCTCTGTGTGAACTCTCTAAGGAGCCCGATCTGATAGGCACACTCAAAGAGTGCCTAATAAATCAGGCCCTGCATCCCCAATTAGGTAGCCAAATACCTGTTTTTCCCTGGTTTGTGAATTGCTCTGGGGCTTAGGTGGGAAATAGACCTTAGGGCACCTAGAGGGAGGCCGCAGTGTTCATTCACAGAGGCAGAAACATAGGCACCTAGGGAACTTTTACTGCAAAAATTAAGGCTCTGAGCAATTTTAGGTGCCTACGGGGTTCAGCAGGTGTCCTCTGCATTGCAATAGTCTGGGAATTAGGTGTCTAAAACAAGGATTTAGACACCTAACTCCTATTGTGCATCCAGGCCTTACTGTCTTCACAAACTTGGTAGCTACCTCCTAAGAGGTACCTCAGGAAAAGTGCTGAAAAAACCCAATAGTGACAGTCCTATCCTCTGTGCTACTAAATGGTATTGATAAGAATACCACACCTCTTACCATTAGAAGCTCTGAATGTTAATTTATCAGATTCCCATATCACCAGCAGCGTTGCAATGTAATCCCAGTGTATGTCACAGTGGACTGAATCAGGGACTTGATATGTTAGAAGAATGCCAGGGCTTGTGTATTTTTAGGTGGAAGGAAATAGCAACATTTCAGTGTAACAGTGTGCTGTGTTTGCCCCTCAGGGTGAGGGTTTATAAAGAGATTGTTTCAGTAGCTTGGGGTCATTTTTGAAACTGACAAGGCATTGCTTTATTCAGGATCGCTTCATGTAGTGAAACCTTATAGATAGCAGTGAGTCATTGCTTAATGAACAGGAACATAGGAAAGGTTACTAGAACAAGTCAAGAAAGTAGAGCATGGTGGTAGCTGTAGAAGCTGGGGCAGAGGAAGAAGGGAGACATTAAATATCAAATCAAAACAAGACCTATTGCTTGAGCTAAATAATCAAACTAATATTTGTTTGCTTTTAAAATAAGTATTGAAAAATTAAGTTAAAAGCAAATGTTGAGTGGACATGTAGATAGTAAATAGATGCCTTGGGTTTCCAATATGGAATTGCCATGACATTAAATGAAAAAAAAAAACCTACAGAAAAGAGAATTCAAGTGAGTGTACAGGCCTGATTTACAGCTTCTAAATAAGGTGTCCTCTCCACTAATTTCACAGGAAATCCTTGAAATGAGAAAGAGGACACCTTATATATATATATATATATATACCTTATATATATATATATATAAGGTAGTATACAATTATATATATATATATATATATATATAATTTGCATGAACTCTTCAGAAATAACAACACAGGTATTTAACCTGCACCTTGTCAACTCTCCCCTAAGAAACTATCATTCTTTGGCGAGTGACTGCTATGTAGTGGTAAATGACTCTGTTTTTTTCTCCATTCCATATAGGAAGTAGCTACATTTTTCCCTGTGATTAATGAGATAAGTTCACATAAAGGTTATATATTCAGCAAAACCTCTGCAGCAGAGTTATGAGCAGCATATTTAATTTTTTTTCATTAGAAGTTACATGCTGTTCTAATTTGCTGATTGCCAAGTTATGTCATCCAGTTGAAGAGTTTATTGCTGAGGTGCAAAACTACAGAGATATCTGACTGAAATAACCAGACAGAAGAAAAACTATTACCTAAACTACAAAATATGGTTATCAGATATTTCAAATAAATCCCTCTATGAACTGAATAAATGAGATCTGAGACTATTCATGTCATTCTTATACCCAAGACTACAGTTAAATTAATAAATCTTTTACTGGTATAAATTTACTGCATAAACAGACAATATGCTAAATAGGTCTATGCAATCACACTTAATAGCTTTGTTTGGAAGCATGGTGTATTTGTATGAAATTGTTTTTATTTTTTTCTTCTCATTTTCTCTCTCTCTTTCCCCCATTCCAATAGAGATAATACAATGATTTCACTCTTTTAAAAAGTCTTCTTAACTCATATAATTCATTCAGACATCTTACTACCAGCTGTACAATGGATACAAATAAACCATAAGGGAAGTGATAAACAAAGCCAAGAGTATAGTACAAAGAAATCAAAATGAGGCTTTTCTGATAATTCATTGTCTCAAAGATCAAGCATATCTAATAGATATTTTAACTTAGGTACCTTCTTATTTGTCTTTGATTCCAACATGTATAACTAAATTAGTTTTGTTCTAAGAGGGGAATATCTATTGGAGACATCTATACTATTTCTTTTAATTGTCAAGTCTTATGTCCATATGAATAATCTCAATTTCCTACCCTCACACTTCCAAGGTCTTTCCAACCCTACCGTGTCCAGTCTAGTGGAAGATATTGTCCATGGAGTTATCTCTGTTTGTTAATCTTGTAAAGGCACTAGAAAGACCTGCCTTGTGGCCAG
Source organism: Mauremys reevesii (assembly GCF_016161935.1). Classification (NCBI taxonomy): domain Eukaryota; kingdom Metazoa; phylum Chordata; order Testudines; family Geoemydidae; genus Mauremys; species Mauremys reevesii. Next base: position 119,499,747 of record NC_052624.1, on the reverse strand, counting down.
GGGCGGCTCTACAAATCACGCTGCCCCAAGCAGCGCGGAGCGCTGCGCCGCCCTTCCCCGGTCCCGCGGCGGGTCCCCTCTTCCCGCGGCTCCGGTTGAGCTCCTGCCGGCATGCCTGCGGCAGGTCCACCGGAGCCCGGGACCAGCGGACCTGCCGCAGTCATGCCTGCGGGAGCTCAACCGGAGCCGCGGGAAGACGGGACCCGCCGCAGTCATGCCTGCGGCAGGTCCGCTCGTTCCAGGCTCCGGTGGACCTGCCGCAGGCATGACGGCGGGAGCTCAACCGGAGCCAAATGCCGCCCCCCCGGGAAACGGCCGCCCCAAGCGCCTGCTTGGTGCGCTGGGGTCTAGAGCCGCCCCTGCTTGTGGCTGCCAGATATTACTACCTATTTTCTGTTAGATTTTTTTTTCTTTAAGGAAAATATAGTTTCATAAAACCTAAATTTTCCATGGGAAATTGTATCATGGGGTTGTTTGTGATGGTAGGGGTCAGGGCTCAATATCCCTGGGACTCAACTTCCAGTTTATGTCCTATGTTCCCATCACAGTTCTCAGGCTGCTGATGGGCGCCTCCTATGGCACAAACAAGAAAAATCCGCAGGGCACTCTATCTGCCTAAGTATTGGGGTTTCTATGGTACAAATTGAGTTAAATAGTTTGTGTTGAAGGAGTTAGGGGTCTTGGCTCCTACTTCTCTAGCCTTTTTTGTATGGTCTCATATTCCATAACCCTGAAAGGGTTAGATGACCAATCACCTAATAGGTTCAGCAAGCCCTAAGGCAAGCCAATCTTACCCAGCCAGTATACCAAGGTTGTTGTCTCCTCATAGGCACAGGGGGGGCTTCCTGAGAGCAGTTCCCCTGAAGGCGTCCAGGCAGGGCCGGCTCTAGCTTTTTTGCCGCCCCAGGCAAAAAAAAAACAAGGCAGCGAAGGGCAGCACCTGCCCGCTCTCTCTGCCCATGGGCAGCCAGGCGCTGTAGCCCGCTCACAGTCGGGCGAGAGGGGCTCCCCCTCCAGCCTTGGGGTGCCTCTCCCGGCCGGGCAGGCTCCGAGGGGGCCGACACAGGCAGCACTGCCTGGGGTCTGTGACCGACGCGCGGGGCCGGCATTGCAGCAGTGCTCGGCACAGTGCAAACGGCACCAGGATCCGTGGGGCCCGCCCCTCCGCTGCCGGCCAGGCCGCTGCAGAACCCTCCCTCCCTCCCTCCAGTGCCCGCTGGGCCGCCGCAGAACCATCCCTGCCACCGCTGCCCGCTGGGCCGCCGCTGAACCCTCCCTCCTTCCGGTGCCCAGGGGCTGCAGGAGGTGGTGGCTCAGCCGCTCCTTTAAAGGCGGCTCGGCCAGGCTGGGCTCAGAGTGGCACGGGAGGTGGAGGCCGGTGCAGGCGGCGGGGAGTGGCGTGTCCCCGGGACCCCAGTGGCACGATAAGCGGTGGGGAGCGCTAGTTCCTGCCCCGCCCCCTGGGCCAGGGTCCGTGTCCCTGCAGGCCTGGGCTGGCCACCCCAAGATTGACCGAAATGCCGCCCCTTTCAATGTGCCGCCCCAGGCACGTGCTTTCTCGATTGGTGCCTGGAGCCAGCCCTGCTTCCAGGAGTCTTCTTTCGGAGCAGCAGAACTGCCATCTGCTCTCTCCCAGAGCTGCTCAGCAACTGCTTTTAAACCCTTATTCCACCTTTGACATGATTGACAGGGCCAGATGGGTAGGACCAGCCTTGCCCACAGGAGTGCTCACCAATGACAAAGTGGTTAAAGGAGTTTATGTATCCCCTCACACACCCTGGCCCTCAGGATTGGAGTAAGGGAGTTAGTCATGTGCAGGGGCTCCGTCATCACGGGGGAAGAAGTCAGGACTCTGGCAAACTTTTCCAGCTTAGTATTGGACTTGTTCTAAGTAAAAGAGGGACAGTAACACTGATATTTGTTAAATTGGTAACTATTTTATATTCTTCCTTTCTGCACTTTCCCTCAGTCATATTTCAATTAGATGTGTTTGCCAAATTACAAATCCTGAGAAGAAAGGAAGCTCTTCTAGCCATATCTCTGTCACACTAGTAACTGAAAACTATATCAGCAGAAACTAAGAAATCTGAAAATAAGAAGCTATGTTGTTGTATAGACTTTTAAGGAGCTCTCAATGGGGGCGTCTGAGTGATGGGTCCCTTTGAAGATCTGGCCCTAAAAGTCTAAAGAGGAACATATAGTAGCCTTCTGATTATCATGATTGACAGAGTTAAAAACAATA